>NW_027485007.1:0-72878 GCF_050908995.1 Andrena cerasifolii
TTTTACTAGTTTTGCTCGTTTTACTCGTTTTACTCGTTTTACTAGTTTTGCTCGTTTTACTCGTTTTACTCGTTTTACTCGTTTAACTCGTTTTATTCGTTTTACTCGTTTTACTCGTTTTACCCGTTTTATTCGTTTTACTCGTTTTACTCGTTTTACTCGTTTTACTCGTTTTACTCGTTTTACTCGTTTTACTCGTTTTACTCGTTGTACTCGTTTTACTCGTTTTACTAGTTTCACTCGTTTTACTCGTTTTACTAGTTTTACTCGTTTTACTCGTTTTACTCGTTTTACTCGTTTTACTCGTTTTACTCGTTTTACTCGTTTTACTCGTTTTACTCGTTTTACACGTTTTACTCGTTTTACACGTTTTACTCGTTTTACTCGTTTTGCTCGTTTTACTCGTTTTACTCGTTTTACTCGTTTTACTCGTTTTACTCGTTTTACTCGTTTTACTCGTTTTACTCGTTTTACTCGTTTTACTCGTTTTACTCGTTTTACTCGTTTTACTCGTTTTACTCGTTTTACACGTTTTACTCGTTTTACACGTTTTACTCGTTTTACTCGTTTTACTCGTTTTACTCGTTTTACTCGTTTTGCTCGTTTTACTCGTTTTACTCGTTTTACTCGTTTTACTAGTTTTGCTCGTTTTACTCGTTTTACTCGTTTTACTCGTTTTACTCGATTTACTTGTTTTACTCGTTTTACTCGTTTTACTAGTTTTACTCGTTTTACTCGTTTTACTCGTTTTACTCGTTTAACTCGTTTTACTCGTTTTACTCGTTTTACTCGTTTTACTCGTTTTACTCGTTTAACTAGTTTTACTCGTTTTACTCGTTTTACTCGTTTTACTCGTTTTACTCGTTTTACTCGTTTTACTCGTTTTACTCGTTTTACTCGTTTTACTCGTTTTACTCGTTTTACACGTTTTACTCGTTTTACACGTTTTACTCGTTTTACTCGTTTTACTCGTTTTGCTCGTTTTACTCGTTTTACTCGTTTTACTCGTTTTACTCGTTTTACTAGTTTTGCTCGTTTTACTCGTTTTACTCGTTTTACTCGTTTTACTCGATTTACTTGTTTTACTCGTTTTACTCGTTTTACTAGTTTTACTCGTTTTACTCGTTTTACTCGTTTTACTCGTTTAACTCGTTTTACTCGTTTTACTCGTTTTACACGTTTTACTCGTTTTACACGTTTTACTCGTTTAACTCGTTTTACTCGTTTTACTCGTTTTACTCGTTTTACCCGTTTTATTCGTTTTACTCGTTTTACTCGTTTTACTCGTTTTACTCGTTTTACTCGTTTTACTCGTTTTACTCGTTTTACTCGTTTTACTCGTTTTACTCGTTTTACTCGTTTTACTCGTTTTACTCGTTGTACTCGTTTTACTAGTTTCACTCGTTTTACTCGTTTTACTAGTTTTACTCGTTTTACTCGTTTTACTCGTTTTACTCGTTTTACTAGTTTTACCCGTTTTACTCGTTTTACTCGTTTTACTCGTTTTAATCGTTTTACTCGTTTTACTAGTTTTACTAGTTTTACTCGTTTTACTCGTTTTACTCGTTTAACTAGTTTAACTCGTTTTACTCGTTTTACTCGTTTTACTCGTTTTACTAGTTTTACTCGTTTTACTCGTTTTACTCGTTTTACTCGTTTAACTCGTTTTACTCGTTTTACTCGTTTTACTCGTTTTACTCGTTTTACTCGTTTAACTAGTTTTACTCGTTTTACTCGTTTTACTCGTTTTACTCGTTTTACTCGTTTTACTCGTTTTACTCGTTTTACTCGTTTTACTCGTTTTACTCGTTTTACTCGTTTTACACGTTTTACTCGTTTTACACGTTTTACTCGTTTTACTCGTTTTACTCGTTTTGCTCGTTTTACTCGTTTTACTCGTTTTACTCGTTTTACTCGTTTTACTAGTTTTGCTCGTTTTACTCGTTTTACTCGTTTTACTCGTTTTACTCGATTTACTTGTTTTACTCGTTTTACTCGTTTTACTAGTTTTACTCGTTTTACTCGTTTTACTCGTTTTACTCGTTTAACTCGTTTTACTCGTTTTACTCGTTTTACACGTTTTACTCGTTTTACACGTTTTACTCGTTTAACTCGTTTTACTCGTTTTACTCGTTTTACTCGTTTTACCCGTTTTATTCGTTTTACTCGTTTTACTCGTTTTACTCGTTTTACTCGTTTTACTCGTTTTACTCGTTTTACTCGTTTTACTCGTTTTACTCGTTTTACTCGTTTTACTCGTTGTACTCGTTTTACTAGTTTCACTCGTTTTACTCGTTTTACTAGTTTTACTCGTTTTACTCGTTTTACTCGTTTTACTCGTTTTACTAGTTTTACCCGTTTTACTCGTTTTACTCGTTTTACTCGTTTTAATCGTTTTACTCGTTTTACTAGTTTTACTAGTTTTACTCGTTTTACTCGTTTTACTCGTTTAACTAGTTTAACTCGTTTTACTCGTTTTACTCGTTTTACTCGTTTTACTCGTTTTACTCGTTTTACTCGTTTCACTCGTTTTACTCGTTTAACTAGTTTTACTCGTTTTACTCGGTTTACTCGTTTTACTCGTTTTACTCGTTTTACTCGTTTTACTCGTTTTACTCGTTTTACTCGTTTTACTCGTTTTACTCGTTTTACTCGTTTTACTCGTTTTACTCGTTTTACACGTTTTACTCGTTTTACTCGTTTTACTCGTTTTGCTCGTTTTACTCGTTTTACTCGTTTTACTCGTTTTACTCGTTTTACTCGTTTTACTCGTTTTACTCGTTTTACTCGTTTTACTCGTTTTACTCGTTTTACTCGTTTTACTCGTTTTACTCGTTTTACTCGTTTTACTCGTTTTACTCGTTTTACTCGTTTTACTCGTTTTACTCGTTTTACTCGTTTTACTCGTTTTACTCGTTTTGCTCGTTTTACTCGTTTTGCTCGTTTTACTCGTTTTACTCGTTTTACTCGTTTTACTCGTTTTACTCGTTTTACTCGTTTTACTCGTTTTACTCGTTTTACTCGTTTTACTCGTTTTACTCGTTTTACTCGTTTTACTAGTTTCACTCGTTTCACTCGTTTCACTCGTTTTACTAGTTTTACTCGTTTTACTCGTTTTACTCGTTTTACTAGTTTTGCTCGTTTTACTCGTTTTACTCGTTTTACTCGGTTTACTCGTTTTACTCGTTTTACTCGGTTTACTCGTTTTACTCGTTTTACTCGTTTTACTCGTTTTACTCGTTTTACTCGTTTTACTAGTTTTACCCGTTTTACTCGTTTTACTCGTTTTACTCGTTTTACTCGTTTTACTCGTTTTACCCGTTTTACCCGTTTTACTCGTCTTACTCGCTTTACTCGTTTTACTCGTTTTACTCGTTTTAATCGTTTTACTCGTTTTACTAGTTTTACTAGTTTTACTCGTTTTACTCGTTTTACTCGTTTAACTAGTTTAACTCGTTTTACTCGTTTTACTCGTTTTACTCGTTTTACTCGTTTTACTCGTTTTACTCGTTTTACTCGTTTTACTCGTTTTACTCGTTTAACTAGTTTTACTCGTTTTACTCGGTTTACTCGTTTTACTCGTTTTACTCGTTTTACTCGTTTTGCTCGTTTTACTCGTTTTACTCGTTTTACTCGTTTTACTCGTTTTACTCGTTTTACACGTTTTACTCGTTTTACACGTTTTACTCGTTTTACTCGTTTTCCTCGTTTTGCTCGTTTTACTCGTTTTACTCGTTTTACTCGTTTTACTCGTTTTGCTCGTTTTACTCGTTTTACTCGTTTTACTCGTTTTACTCGTTTTACTCGTTTTACTCGTTTTACTCGTTTTACTCGTTTTACTCGTTTTACTCGTTTTACTCGTTTTACTCGTTTTACTCGTTTTACTCGTTTTACTCGTTTTACTCGTTTTACACGTTTTACTCGTTTTACACGTTTTACTCGTTTTACTCGTTTTACTCGTTTTACTCGTTTTACTCGTTTTGCTCGTTTTACTCGTTTTACTCGTTTTACTCGTTTTACTAGTTTTGCTCGTTTTACTCGTTTTACTCGTTTTACTCGTTTTACTCGATTTACTTGTTTTACTCGTTTTACTCGTTTTACTAGTTTTACTCGTTTTACTCGTTTTACTCGTTTTACTCGTTTAACTCGTTTTACTCGTTTTACTCGTTTTACTCGTTTAACTAGTTTTGCTCGTTTTACTCGTTTTACTCGTTTTACTCGTTTTACTCGTTTTACTCGTTTTACTCGTTTTACTCGTTTTACTCGTTTTACTCGTTTTACTCGTTTTACTCGTTTTACTCGTTTTACACGTTTTACTCGTTTTACACGTTTTACTCGTTTTACTCGTTTTACTCGTTTTGCTCGTTTTACTCGTTTTACTCGTTTTACTCGTTTTACTAGTTTTGCTCGTTTTACTCGTTTTACTCGTTTTACTCGTTTTACTCGATTTACTTGTTTTACTCGTTTTACTCGTTTTACTCGTTTTACTCGTTTTACTCGTTTTACTCGTTTAACTCGTTTTACTCGTTTTACTCGTTTTACACGTTTTACTCGTTTTACACGTTTTACTCGTTTAACTCGTTTTACTCGTTTTACTCGTTTTACTCGTTTTACTCGTTTTACCCGTTTTATTCGTTTTACTCGTTTTACTCGTTTTACTCGTTTTACTCGTTTTACTCGTTTTACTCGTTTTACTCGTTTTACTCGTTTTACTCGTTTTACTCGTTTTACTCGTTTTACTCGTTTTACTAGTTTCACTCGTTTTACTCGTTTTACTAGTTTTACTCGTTTTACTCGTTTTACTCGTTTTACTCGTTTTACTCGTTTTACTCGTTTTACTCGTTTTACTCGTTTTACTCGTTTTACTCGTTTTACTCGTTTTACTCGTTTTACTCGTTGTACTCGTTTTACTCGTTTTACTAGTTTTGTTCGTTTTGTTCGTTTTACTCGTTTTACTCGTTTTACTCGTTTTACTCGTTTAACTCGTTTTACTCGTTTTACTCGTTTTACTCGTTTTACCCGTTTTATTCGTTTTACTCGTTTTACTCGTTTTACTCGTTTTACTCGTTTTACTCGTTTTACTCGTTTTACTCGTTTTACTCGTTGTACTCGTTTTACTCGTTTTACTAGTTTCACTCGTTTTACTCGTTTTACTAGTTTTACTCGTTTTACTCGTTTTACTCGTTTTACTCGTTTTACTCGTTTTACTCGTTTTACTCGTTTTACTCGTTTTACTCGTTTTACTCGTTTTACTCGTTTTACACGTTTTACTCGTTTTACACGTTTTACTCGTTTTACTCGTTTTGCTCGTTTTACTCGTTTTACTCGTTTTACTCGTTTTACTCGTTTTACTCGTTTTACTCGTTTTACTCGTTTTACTCGTTTTACTCGTTTTACTCGTTTTACTCGTTTTACTCGTTTTACTCGTTTTACTCGTTTTACTCGTTTTACTCGTTTTACTCGTTTTACTCGTTTTACTCGTTTTACACGTTTTACTCGTTTTACACGTTTTACTCGTTTTACTCGTTTTACTCGTTTTACTCGTTTTACTCGTTTTGCTCGTTTTACTCGTTTTACTCGTTTTACTCGTTTTACTAGTTTTGCTCGTTTTACTCGTTTTACTCGTTTTACTCGTTTTACTCGATTTACTTGTTTTACTCGTTTTACTCGTTTTACTAGTTTTACTCGTTTTACTCGTTTTACTCGTTTTACTCGTTTAACTCGTTTTACTCGTTTTACTCGTTTTACTCGTTTTACTCGTTTTACTCGTTTAACTAGTTTTACTCGTTTTACTCGTTTTACTCGTTTTATTCGTTTTACTCGTTTTACTCGTTTTACTCGTTTTACTCGTTTTACTCGTTTTACTCGTTTTACTCGTTTTACTCGTTTTACTCGTTTTACACGTTTTACTCGTTTTACACGTTTTACTCGTTTTACTCGTTTTACTCGTTTTACTCGTTTTGCTCGTTTTACTCGTTTTACTCGTTTTACTCGTTTTACTCGTTTTACTAGTTTTACACGTTTTACACGTTTTACTCGTTTAACTCGTTTTACTCGTTTTACTCGTTTTACTCGTTTTACCCGTTTTATTCGTTTTACTCGTTTTACTCGTTTTACTCGTTTTACTCGTTTTACTCGTTTTACTCGTTTTACTCGTTTTACTCGTTTTACTCGTTTTACTCGTTTTACTCGTTTTACTCGTTTTACTCGTTTTACTCGTTTTACTCGTTTTACTAGTTTCACTCGTTTTACTCGTTTTACTAGTTTTACTCGTTTTACTCGTTTTACTCGTTTTACTCGTTTTACTCGTTTTACTAGTTTTACCCGTTTTACTCGTTTTACTCGTTTTACTCGTTTTACTCGTTTTACTCGTTTTACCCGTTTTACTCGTCTTACTCGCTTTACTCGCTTTACTCGTTTTACTCGTTTTACTCGTTTTACTCGTTTTACTCGTTTTACTAGTTTTACTAGTTTTACTCGTTTTACTCGTTTTACTCGTTTTACTCGTTTAACTAGTTTAACTAGTTTAACTCGTTTTACTCGTTTTACTCGGTTTACTCGTTTTACTCGTTTTACTCGTTTTACTCGTTTTACTCGTTTTACCCGTTTTATTCGTTTTACTCGTTTTACTCGTTTTACTCGTTTTACTCGTTTTACTCGTTTTACTCGTTTTACTCGTTTTACTCGTTTTACTCGTTTTACTCGTTTTACTCGTTTTACTCGTTTTACTAGTTTCACTCGTTTTACTCGTTTTACTAGTTTTACTCGTTTTACTCGGTTTACTCGTTTTACTCGTTTTACTCGTTTTACTCGTTTTACTCGTTTTACTCGTTTTACTCGTTTTACTCGTTTTACTCGTTTTACTCGTTTAACTAGTTTAACTCGTTTTACTCGTTTTACTCGTTTTACTCGTTTTACTCGTTTTACTCGTTTTACTCGTTTTACTCGTTTTACTCGTTTAACTAGTTTTACTCGTTTTACTCGGTTTACTCGTTTTACTCGTTTTACTCGTTTTACTCGTTTTACTCGTTTTACTCGTTTTACTCGTTTTACTCGTTTTACTCGTTTTACTCGTTTTACTCGTTTTACTCGTTTTACTCGTTTTACACGTTTTACTCGTTTTACTCGTTTTCCTCGTTTTGCTCGTTTTACTCGTTTTACTCGTTTTACTCGTTTAACTCGTTTTACTCGTTTTACTCGTTTTACTCGTTTTACCCGTTTTACTCATTTTACTCGTTTTACTCGTTTTACTCGTTTTACTCGTTTTACTCGCTTTACTCGTTTTACTCGTTTTACTCGTTTTACTCGTTTTATTCGTTTTATTCGTTTTATTCGTTTTATTCGTTTTACTTGTTTTACTCGTTTTACTAGTTTTGCTCGTTTTACTCGTTTTACTCGTTTTACTAGTTTTGCTCGTTTTACTCGTTTTACTCGTTTAACTCGTTTTACTCGTTTTACTCGTTTTACTCGTTTTACCCGTTTTATTCGTTTTACTCGTTTTACTCGTTTTACTCGTTTTACTCGTTTTACTCGTTTTACTCGTTTTACTCGTTGTACTCGTTTTACTCGTTTTACTAGTTTCACTCGTTTTACTCGTTTTACTAGTTTTACTCGTTTTACTCGTTTTACTCGTTTTACTCGTTTTACTCGTTTTACTCGTTTTACTCGTTTTACTCGTTTTACTCGTTTTACTCGTTTTACACGTTTTACTCGTTTTACACGTTTTACTCGTTTTACTCGTTTTGCTCGTTTTACTCGTTTTACTCGTTTTACTCGTTTTACTCGTTTTACTCGTTTTACTCGTTTTACTCGTTTTACTCGTTTTACTCGTTTTACTCGTTTTACTCGTTTTACTCGTTTTACTCGTTTTACTCGTTTTACTCGTTTTACTCGTTTTACTCGTTTTACTCGTTTTACTCGTTTTACTCGTTTTACACGTTTTACTCGTTTTACACGTTTTACTCGTTTTACTCGTTTTACTCGTTTTACTCGTTTTACTCGTTTTACTCGTTTTGCTCGTTTTACTCGTTTTACTCGTTTTACTCGTTTTACTAGTTTTGCTCGTTTTACTCGTTTTACTCGTTTTACTCGTTTTACTCGATTTACTTGTTTTACTCGTTTTACTCGTTTTACTAGTTTTACTCGTTTTACTCGTTTTACTCGTTTTACTCGTTTAACTCGTTTTACTCGTTTTACTCGTTTTACTCGTTTAACTAGTTTTGCTCGTTTTACTCGTTTTACTCGTTTTACTCGTTTTACTCGTTTTACTCGTTTTACTCGTTTTACTCGTTTTACTCGTTTTACTCGTTTTACTCGTTTTACTCGTTTTACACGTTTTACTCGTTTTACACGTTTTACTCGTTTTACTCGTTTTACTCGTTTTGCTCGTTTTACTCGTTTTACTCGTTTTACTCGTTTTACTAGTTTTGCTCGTTTTACTCGTTTTACTCGTTTTACTCGTTTTACTCGATTTACTTGTTTTACTCGTTTTACTCGTTTTACTCGTTTTACTCGTTTTACTCGTTTTACTCGTTTTACTCGTTTAACTCGTTTTACTCGTTTTACTCGTTTTACACGTTTTACTCGTTTTACACGTTTTACTCGTTTAACTCGTTTTACTCGTTTTACTCGTTTTACTCGTTTTACTCGTTTTACTCGTTTTACTCGTTGTACTCGTTTTACTCGTTTTACTAGTTTTGCTCGTTTTACTCGTTTTACTCGTTTTACTCGTTTAACTCGTTTTACTCGTTTTACTCGTTTTACTCGTTTTACCCGTTTTATTCGTTTTACTCGTTTTACTCGTTTTACTCGTTTTACTCGTTTTACTCGTTTTACTCGTTTTACTCGTTTTACTCGTTTTACTCGTTTTACTCGTTGTACTCGTTTTACTCGTTTTACTAGTTTCACTCGTTTTACTCGTTTTACTAGTTTTACTCGTTTTACTCGTTTTACTCGTTTTACTCGTTTTACTCGTTTTACTCGTTTTACTCGTTTTACTCGTTTTACTCGTTTTACTCGTTTTACTCGTTTTACTCGTTTTACACGTTTTACTCGTTTTACACGTTTTACTCGTTTTACTCGTTTTGCTCGTTTTACTCGTTTTACTCGTTTTACTCGTTTTACTCGTTTTACTCGTTTTACTCGTTTTACTCGTTTTACTCGTTTTACTCGTTTTACTCGTTTTACTCGTTTTACTCGTTTTACTCGTTTTACTCGTTTTACACGTTTTACTCGTTTTACACGTTTTACTCGTTTTACTCGTTTTACTCGTTTTGCTCGTTTTACTCGTTTTACTCGTTTTACTCGTTTTACTAGTTTTGCTCGTTTTACTCGTTTTACTCGTTTTACTCGTTTTACTCGATTTACTTGTTTTACTCGTTTTACTCGTTTTACTAGTTTTACTCGTTTTACTCGTTTTACTCGTTTTACTCGTTTAACTCGTTTTACTCGTTTTACTCGTTTTACTCGTTTTACTCGTTTAACTAGTTTTACTCGTTTTACTCGTTTTACTCGTTTTACTCGTTTTACTCGTTTTACTCGTTTTACTCGTTTTACTCGTTTTACTCGTTTTACTCGTTTTACTCGTTTTACACGTTTTACTCGTTTTACACGTTTTACTCGTTTTACTCGTTTTACTCGTTTTACTCGTTTTGCTCGTTTTACTCGTTTTACTCGTTTTACTCGTTTTACTAGTTTTACACGTTTTACACGTTTTACTCGTTTAACTCGTTTTACTCGTTTTACTCGTTTTACTCGTTTTACCCGTTTTATTCGTTTTACTCGTTTTACTCGTTTTACTCGTTTTACTCGTTTTACTCGTTTTACTCGTTTTACTCGTTTTACTCGTTTTACTCGTTTTACTCGTTTTACTCGTTTTACTCGTTTTACTCGTTTTACTCGTTTTACTCGTTTTACTCGTTTTACTAGTTTCACTCGTTTTACTCGTTTTACTAGTTTTACTCGTTTTACTCGTTTTACTCGTTTTACTCGTTTTACTCGTTTTACTAGTTTTACCCGTTTTACTCGTTTTACTCGTTTTACTCGTTTTACTCGTTTTACTCGTCTTACTCGCTTTACTCGCTTTACTCGTTTTACTCGTTTTACTCGTTTTACTCGTTTTACTCGTTTTACTAGTTTTACTAGTTTTACTCGTTTTACTCGTTTTACTCGTTTTACTCGTTTAACTAGTTTAACTAGTTTAACTCGTTTTACTCGTTTTACTCGGTTTACTCGTTTTACTCGTTTTACTCGTTTTACTCGTTTTACTCGTTTTACCCGTTTTATTCGTTTTACTCGTTTTACTCGTTTTACTCGTTTTACTCGTTTTACTCGTTTTACTCGTTTTACTCGTTTTACTCGTTTTACTCGTTTTACTCGTTTTACTCGTTTTACTCGTTTTACTCGTTTTACTAGTTTCACTCGTTTTACTCGTTTTACTAGTTTTACTCGTTTTACTCGGTTTACTCGTTTTACTCGTTTTACTCGTTTTACTCGTTTTACTCGTTTTACTCGTTTTACTCGTTTTACTCGTTTTACTCGTTTTACTCGTTTTACTCGTTTTACTCGTTTTACTCGTTTTACTCGTTGTACTCGTTTTACTCGTTTTACTAGTTTTGCTCGTTTTACTCGTTTTACTCGTTTTACTCGTTTAACTCGTTTTACTCGTTTTACCCGTTTTATTCGTTTTACTCGTTTTACTCGTTTTACTCGTTTTACTCGTTTTACTCGTTTTACTCGTTTTACTCGTTTTACTCGTTTTACTCGTTGTACTCGTTTTACTCGTTTTACTAGTTTCACTCGTTTTACTCGTTTTACTAGTTTTACTCGTTTTACTCGTTTTACTCGTTTTACTCGTTTTACTCGTTTTACTCGTTTTACTCGTTTTACTCGTTCTACTCGTTTTACTCGTTTTACTCGTTTTACACGTTTTACTCGTTTTACACGTTTTACTCGTTTTACTCGTTTTGCTCGTTTTACTCGTTTTACTCGTTTTACTCGTTTTACTCGTTTTACTCGTTTTACTCGTTTTACTCGTTTTACTCGTTTTACTCGTTTTACTCGTTTTACTCGTTTTACTCGTTTTACTCGTTTTACTCGTTTTACACGTTTTACTCGTTTTACACGTTTTACTCGTTTTACTCGTTTTACTCGTTTTACTCGTTTTACTCGTTTTGCTCGTTTTACTCGTTTTACTCGTTTTACTCGTTTTACTAGTTTTGCTCGTTTTACTCGTTTTACTCGTTTTACTCGTTTTACTCGATTTACTTGTTTTACTCGTTTTACTCGTTTTACTAGTTTTACTCGTTTTACTCGTTTTACTCGTTTTACTCGTTTAACTCGTTTTACTCGTTTTACTCGTTTTACTCGTTTTACTCGTTTTACTCGTTTTACTCGTTTAACTAGTTTTACTCGTTTTACTCGTTTTACTCGTTTTACTCGTTTTACTCGTTTTACTCGTTTTACTCGTTTTACTCGTTTTACTCGTTTTACTCGTTTAACTAGTTTTACTCGTTTTACTCGTTTTACTCGTTTTACTCGTTTTACTCGTTTTACTCGTTTTACTCGTTTTACTCGTTTTACTCGTTTTACTCGTTTTACACGTTTTACTCGTTTTACACGTTTTACTCGTTTTACTCGTTTTACTCGTTTTACTCGTTTTGCTCGTTTTACTCGTTTTACTCGTTTTACTCGTTTTACTAGTTTTACACGTTTTACACGTTTTACTCGTTTAACTCGTTTTACTCGTTTTACTCGTTTTACTCGTTTTACCCGTTTTATTCGTTTTACTCGTTTTACTCGTTTTACTCGTTTTACTCGTTTTACTCGTTTTACTCGTTTTACTCGTTTTACTCGTTTTACTCGTTTTACTCGTTTTACTCGTTTTACTCGTTTTACTAGTTTCACTCGTTTTACTCGTTTTACTAGTTTTACTCGTTTTACTCGTTTTACTCGTTTTACTCGTTTTACTAGTTTTACCCGTTTTACTCGTTTTACTCGTTTTACTCGTTTTACTCGTTTTACTCGTTTTACCCGTTTTACTCGTCTTACTCGCTTTACTCGCTTTACTCGTTTTACTCGTTTTACTCGTTTTACTCGTTTTACTCGTTTTACTAGTTTTACTAGTTTTACTCGTTTTACTCGTTTTACTCGTTTTACTCGTTTAACTAGTTTAACTAGTTTAACTCGTTTTACTCGTTTTACTCGGTTTACTCGTTTTACTCGTTTTACTCGTTTTACTCGTTTTACTCGTTTTACTCGTTTTACTCGTTTTACTCGTTTTACTCGTTTTACTCGTTTTACTCGTTTCACTCGTTTTACACGTTTTACTCGTTTTACACGTTTTACTCGTTTTACTCGTTTTACTCGTTTTGCTCGTTTTACTCGTTTTACTCGTTTTACTCGTTTTACTCGTTTTACTCGTTTTACTCGTTTTACTCGTTTTACTCGTTTTACTCGTTTTACTCGTTTTACTCGTTTTACTCGTTTTACTCGTTTTACTCGTTTTACTCGTTTTACTCGTTTTACTCGTTTTACTCGTTTTACTCGTTTTACTCGTTTAACTAGTTTTACTCGTTTTACTCGGTTTACTCGGTTTACTCGTTTTACTCGTTTTACTCGTTTTACTCGTTTTACTCGTTTTACTCGTTTTACTCGTTTTGCTCGTTTTACTCGTTTTACTCGTTTTACTCGTTTTACTCGTTTTACTCGTTTTACTCGTTTTACTCGTTTTACTCGTTTTACTCGTTTTACTAGTTTCACTCGTTTTACTCGTTTTACTAGTTTTACTCGTTTTACTCGTTTTACTCGTTTTACTCGTTTTACTCGTTTTACTCGTTTTACTCGTTTTACTCGTTTTACTCGTTTTACTCGTTTTACTCGTTTTACTCGTTTTACTAGTTTCACTCGTTTTACTCGTTTTACTAGTTTTACTCGTTTTACTCGTTTTACTCGTTTTACTCGTTTTACTCGTTTTACTAGTTTTACCCGTTTTACTCGTTTTACTCGTTTTACTCGTTTTACTCGTTTTACTCGTTTTACCCGTTTTACTCGTCTTACTCGCTTTACTCGCTTTACTCGTTTTACTCGTTTTACTCGTTTTACTCGTTTTACTCGTTTTACTAGTTTTACTAGTTTTACTCGTTTTACTCGTTTTACTCGTTTTACTCGTTTAACTAGTTTAACTAGTTTAACTCGTTTTACTCGTTTTACTCGGTTTACTCGTTTTACTCGTTTTACTCGTTTTACTCGTTTTACTCGTTTTACCCGTTTTATTCGTTTTACTCGTTTTACTCGTTTTACTCGTTTTACTCGTTTTACTCGTTTTACTCGTTTTACTCGTTTTACTCGTTTTACTCGTTTTACTCGTTTTACTCGTTTTACTAGTTTCACTCGTTTTACTCGTTTTACTAGTTTTACTCGTTTTACTCGGTTTACTCGTTTTACTCGTTTTACTCGTTTTACTCGTTTTACTCGTTTTACTCGTTTTACTCGTTTTACTCGTTTTACTCGTTTTACTCGTTTTACTCGTTTTACTCGTTTTACTCGTTGTACTCGTTTTACTCGTTTTACTAGTTTTGCTCGTTTTACTCGTTTTACTCGTTTTACTCGTTTAACTCGTTTTACTCGTTTTACTCGTTTTACTCGTTTTACCCGTTTTATTCGTTTTACTCGTTTTACTCGTTTTACTCGTTTTACTCGTTTTACTCGTTTTACTCGTTTTACTCGTTTTACTCGTTTTACTCGTTGTACTCGTTTTACTCGTTTTACTAGTTTCACTCGTTTTACTCGTTTTACTAGTTTTACTCGTTTTACTCGTTTTACTCGTTTTACTCGTTTTACTCGTTTTACTCGTTTTAATCGTTTTACACGTTTTACTCGTTTTACACGTTTTACTCGTTTTACACGTTTTACTCGTTTTACTCGTTTTGCTCGTTTTACTCGTTTTACTCGTTTTACTCGTTTTACTCGTTTTACTCGTTTTACTCGTTTTACTCGTTTTACTCGTTTTACTCGTTTTACTCGTTTTACTCGTTTTACTCGTTTTACTCGTTTTACTCGTTTTACACGTTTTACTCGTTTTACACGTTTTACTCGTTTTACTCGTTTTACTCGTTTTACTCGTTTTGCTCGTTTTACTCGTTTTACTCGTTTTACTCGTTTTACTAGTTTTGCTCGTTTTACTCGTTTTACTCGTTTTACTCGTTTACTCGATTTACTTGTTTTACTCGTTTTACTCGTTTTACTAGTTTTACTCGTTTTACTCGTTTTACTCGTTTTACTCGTTTAACTCGTTTTACTCGTTTTACTCGTTTTACTCGTTTTACTCGTTTTACTCGTTTAACTAGTTTTACTCGTTTTACTCGTTTTACTCGTTTTACTCGTTTTACTCGTTTTACTCGTTTTACTCGTTTTACTCGTTTTACTCGTTTTACTCGTTTTACCTCGTTTTACTCGTTTTACTCGTTTAACTAGTTTTACTCGTTTTACTAGTTTTACTCGTTTTACTCGTTTTACTCGTTTTACTCGTTTTACTCGTTTTACTCGTTTTACTCGTTTTACTCGTTTTACTCGTTTTACTCGTTTTACTCGTTTTACTCGTTTTACACGTTTTACTCGTTTTACACGTTTTACTCGTTTTACTCGTTTTACTCGTTTTACTCGTTTTGCTCGTTTTACTCGTTTTACTCGTTTTACTCGTTTTACTAGTTTTACACGTTTTACACGTTTTACTCGTTTAACTCGTTTTACTCGTTTTACTCGTTTTACTCGTTTTACCCGTTTTATTCGTTTTACTCGTTTTACTCGTTTTACTCGTTTTACTCGTTTTACTCGTTTTACTCGTTTTACTCGTTTTACTCGTTTTACTCGTTTTACTCGTTTTACTCGTTTTACTAGTTTCACTCGTTTTACTCGTTTTACTAGTTTTACTCGTTTTACTCGTTTTACTCGTTTTACTCGTTTTACTAGTTTTACCCGTTTTACTCGTTTTACTCGTTTTACTCGTTTTACTCGTTTTACTCGTTTTACCCGTTTTACTCGTCTTACTCGCTTTACTCGCTTTACTCGCTTTACTCGTTTTACTCGTTTTACTCGTTTTACTCGTTTTACTAGTTTTACTAGTTTTACTCGTTTTACTCGTTTTACTCGTTTTACTCGTTTAACTAGTTTAACTAGTTTAACTCGTTTTACTCGTTTTACTCGGTTTACTCGTTTTACTCGTTTTACTCGTTTTACTCGTTTTACTCGTTTTACTCGTTTTACTCGTTTTACTCGTTTTACTCGTTTTACTCGTTTCACTCGTTTTACACGTTTTACTCGTTTTACACGTTTTACTCGTTTTATTCGTTTTACTCGTTTTGCTCGTTTTGCTCGTTTTACTCGTTTTACTCGTTTTACTCGTTTTACTCGTTTTACTCGTTTTACTCGTTTTACTCGTTTTACTCGTTTTACTCGTTTTACTCGTTTTACTCGTTTTACTCGTTTTACTCGTTTTACTCGTTTTACTCGTTTTACTCGTTTTACTCGTTTTACTCGTTTAACTAGTTTTACTCGTTTTACTCGGTTTACTCGGTTTACTCGTTTTACTCGTTTTACTCGTTTTACTCGTTTTACTCGTTTTACTCGTTTTACTCGTTTTGCTCGTTTTACTCGTTTTACTCGTTTTACTCGTTTTACTCGTTTTACTCGTTTTACTCGTTTTACTCGTTTTACTCGTTTTACTCGTTTTACTCGTTTTACTCGTTTTACTCGTTTTACTCGTTTTACTAGTTTCACTCGTTTTACTCGTTTTACTAGTTTTACTCGTTTTACTCGTTTTACTCGTTTTACTAGTTTTGCTCGTTTTACTCGTTTTACTCGTTTTACTCGGTTTACTCGGTTTACTCGTTTTACTCGTTTTACTCGGTTTACTCGTTTTACTCGTTTTACTCGTTTTACTCGTTTTACTCGTTTTACTAGTTTTACCCGTTTTACTCGTTTTACTCGTTTTACTCGTTTTACTCGTTTTACTCGTTTTACTCGTTTTACTCGTTTTACTCGTTTTACCCGTTTTACTCGTCTTACTCGCTTTACTCGCTTTACTCGTTTTACTCGTTTTACTCGTTTTACTCGTTTTACTCGTTTTACTAGTTTTACTAGTTTTACTCGTTTTACTCGTTTTACTCGTTTTACTCGTTTAACTAGTTTAACTAGTTTAACTCGTTTTACTCGTTTTACTCGGTTTACTCGTTTTACCTCGTTTTACTCGTTTTACTCGTTTTACTCGTTTTACTCGTTTTACTCGTTTTACTCGTTTTACTCGTTTTACTCGTTTTACTCGTTTTACTCGTTTCACTCGTTTTACACGTTTTACTCGTTTTACACGTTTTACTCGTTTTACTCGTTTTACTCGTTTTGCTCGTTTTACTCGTTTTACTCGTTTTACTCGTTTTACTCGTTTTACTCGTTTTACTCGTTTTACTCGTTTTACTCGTTTTACTCGTTTTACTCGTTTTACTCGTTTTACTCGTTTTACTCGTTTTACCCGTTTTACTCGTTTTACTCGTTTTACTCGTTTTACTCGTTTAACTAGTTTTACTCGTTTTACTCGGTTTACTCGGTTTACTCGTTTTACTCGTTTTACTCGTTTTACTCGTTTTACTCGTTTTACTCGTTTTACTCGTTTTGCTCGTTTTACTCGTTTTACTCGTTTTACTCGTTTTACTCGTTTTACTCGTTTTACTCGTTTTACTCGTTTTACTCGTTTTACTCGTTTTACTAGTTTCACTCGTTTTACTCGTTTTACTAGTTTTACTCGTTTTACTCGTTTTACTCGTTTTACTCGTTTTACTCGTTTTACTCGTTTTACTCGTTTTACTCGTTTTACTCGTTTTACTCGTTTTACTCGTTTTACTCGTTTTACTCGTTTTACTCGTTTTACTCGTTTTACTCGTTTTACTAGTTTCACTCGTTTTACTCGTTTTACTAGTTTTACTCGTTTTACTCGTTTTACTCGTTTTACTCGTTTTACTCGTTTTACTAGTTTTACCCGTTTTACTCGTTTTACTCGTTTTACTCGTTTTACTCGTTTTACTCGTTTTACCCGTTTTACTCGTCTTACTCGCTTTACTCGCTTTACTCGTTTTACTCGTTTTACTCGTTTTACTCGTTTTACTCGTTTTACTAGTTTTACTAGTTTTACTCGTTTTACTCGTTTTACTCGTTTTACTCGTTTAACTAGTTTAACTAGTTTAACTCGTTTTACTCGTTTTACTCGGTTTACTCGTTTTACTCGTTTTACTCGTTTTACTCGTTTTACTCGTTTTACTCGTTTTACCCGTTTTATTCGTTTTACTCGTTTTACTCGTTTTACTCGTTTTACTCGTTTTACTCGTTTTACTCGTTTTACTCGTTTTACTCGTTTTACTCGTTTTACTCGTTTTACTCGTTTTACTCGTTTTACTAGTTTCACTCGTTTTACTCGTTTTACTAGTTTTACTCGTTTTACTCGGTTTACTCGTTTTACTCGTTTTACTCGTTTTACTCGTTTTACTCGTTTTACTCGTTTTACTCGTTTTACTCGTTTTACTCGTTTTACTCGTTTTACTCGTTTTACTCGTTTTACTCGTTGTACTCGTTTTACTCGTTTTACTAGTTTTGCTCGTTTTACTCGTTTTACTCGCTTTACTCGTTTAACTCGTTTTACTCGTTTTACTCGTTTTACTCGTTTTACCCGTTTTATTCGTTTTACTCGTTTTACTCGTTTTACTCGTTTTACTCGTTTTACTCGTTTTACTCGTTTTACTCGTTTTACTCGTTTTACTCGTTGTACTCGTTTTACTCGTTTTACTAGTTTCACTCGTTTTACTCGTTTTACTAGTTTTACTCGTTTTACTCGTTTTACTCGTTTTACTCGTTTTACACGTTTTACTCGTTTTACACGTTTTACTCGTTTTACTCGTTTTGCTCGTTTTACTCGTTTTACTCGTTTTACTCGTTTTACTCGTTTTACTCGTTTTACTCGTTTTACTCGTTTTACTCGTTTTACTCGTTTTACTCGTTTTACTCGTTTTACTCGTTTTACTCGTTTTACTCGTTTTACTCGTTTTACTCGTTTTACTCGTTTTACTCGTTTTACTCGTTTTACTCGTTTTACACGTTTTACACGTTTTACTCGTTTTACTCGTTTTACTCGTTTTACTCGTTTTGCTCGTTTTACTCGTTTTACTCGTTTTACTCGTTTTACTAGTTTTGCTCGTTTTACTCGTTTTACTCGTTTTACTCGTTTTACTCGATTTACTTGTTTTACTCGTTTTACTCGTTTTACTAGTTTTACTCGTTTTACTCGTTTTACTCGTTTTACTCGTTTTACTCGTTGTACTCGTTTTACTCGTTTTACTAGTTTTGCTCGTTTTGCTCGTTTTACTCGCTTTACTCGTTTAACTCGTTTTACTCGTTTTACTCGTTTTACTAGTTTTACTCGTTTTACTCGTTTTACTCGTTTTACTCGTTTTACTCGTTGTACTCGTTTTACTCGTTTTACTAGTTTTGCTCGTTTTGCTCGTTTTACTCGCTTTACTCGTTTAACTCGTTTTACTCGTTTTACTCGTTTTACTCGTTTTACCCGTTTTATTCGTTTTACTCGTTTTACTCGTTTTACTCGTTTTACTCGTTTTACTCGTTTTACTCGTTTTACTCGTTTTACTCGTTTTACTCGTTGTACTCGTTTTACTCGTTTTACTAGTTTCACTCGTTTTACTCGTTTTACTAGTTTTACTCGTTTTACTCGTTTTACTCGTTTTACTCGTTTTACTCGTTTTACTCGTTTTACTCGTTTTACTCGTTTTACTCGTTTTACTCGTTTTACTCGTTTTACACGTTTTACTCGTTTTACACGTTTTACTCGTTTTACTCGTTTTGCTCGTTTTACTCGTTTTACTCGTTTTACTCGTTTTACTCGTTTTACTCGTTTTACTCGTTTTACTCGTTTTACTCGTTTTACTCGTTTTACTCGTTTTACTCGTTTTACTCGTTTTACTCGTTTTACACGTTTTACTCGTTTTACACGTTTTACTCGTTTTACTCGTTTTACTCGTTTTACTCGTTTTACTCGTTTTGCTCGTTTTACTCGTTTTACTCGTTTTACTCGTTTTACTAGTTTTGCTCGTTTTGCTCGTTTTACTCGTTTTACTCGTTTTACTCGTTTTACTCGATTTACTTGTTTTACTCGTTTTACTCGTTTTACTAGTTTTACTCGTTTTACTCGTTTTACTCGTTTTACTCGTTTAACTCGTTTTACTCGTTTTACTCGTTTTACTCGTTTTACTCGTTTTACTCGTTTAACTAGTTTTACTCGTTTTACTCGTTTTACTCGTTTTACTCGTTTTACTCGTTTTACTCGTTTTACTCGTTTTACTCGTTTTACTCGTTTTACTCGTTTAACTAGTTTTACTCGTTTTACTCGTTTTACTCGTTTTACTCGTTTTACTCGTTTTACTCGTTTTACTCGTTTTACTCGTTTTACTCGTTTTACTCGTTTTACTCGTTTTACACGTTTTACTCGTTTTACACGTTTTACTCGTTTTACTCGTTTTACTCGTTTTACTCGTTTTGCTCGTTTTACTCGTTTTACTCGTTTTACTCGTTTTACTAGTTTTACACGTTTTACACGTTTTACTCGTTTAACTCGTTTTACTCGTTTTACTCGTTTTACTCGTTTTACCCGTTTTATTCGTTTTACTCGTTTTACTCGTTTTACTCGTTTTACTCGTTTTACTCGTTTTACTCGTTTTACTCGTTTTACTCGTTTTACTCGTTTTACTCGTTTTACTCGTTTTACTCGTTTTACTAGTTTCACTCGTTTTACTCGTTTTACTAGTTTTACTCGTTTTACTCGTTTTACTCGTTTTACTCGTTTTACTAGTTTTACCCGTTTTACTCGTTTTATCGTTTTACTCGTTTTACTCGTTTTACTCGTTTTACCCGTTTTACTCGTTTTACTCGTTTTACTCGTTTTACTCGTTTTACTCGTTTTACCCGTTTTACTCGTCTTACTCGCTTTACTCGCTTTACTCGTTTTACTCGTTTTACTCGTTTTACTCGTTTTACTCGTTTTACTAGTTTTACTAGTTTTACTCGTTTTACTCGTTTTACTCGTTTTACTCGTTTAACTAGTTTAACTAGTTTAACTCGTTTTACTCGTTTTACTCGGTTTACTCGTTTTACTCGTTTTACTCGTTTTACTCGTTTTACTCGTTTTACTCGTTTTACTCGTTTTACTCGTTTTACTCGTTTTACTCGTTTTACTCGTTTTACTCGTTTCACTCGTTTTACACGTTTTACTCGTTTTACACGTTTTACTCGTTTTACTCGTTTTACTCGTTTTGCTCGTTTTACTCGTTTTACTCGTTTTACTCGTTTTACTCGTTTTACTCGTTTTACTCGTTTTACTCGTTTTACTCGTTTTACTCGTTTTACTCGTTTTACTCGTTTTACTCGTTTTACTCGTTTTACTCGTTTTACTCGTTTTACTCGTTTTACTCGTTTTACTCGTTTTACTCGTTTTACTCGTTTAACTAGTTTTACTCGTTTTACTCGGTTTACTCGGTTTACTCGTTTTACTCGTTTTACTCGTTTTACTCGTTTTACTCGTTTTACTCGTTTTACTCGTTTTGCTCGTTTTACTCGTTTTACTCGTTTTACTCGTTTTACTCGTTTTACTCGTTTTACTCGTTTTACTCGTTTTACTCGTTTTACTCGTTTTACTCGTTTTACTAGTTTCACTCGTTTTACTCGTTTTACTAGTTTTACTCGTTTTACTCGTTTTACTCGTTTTACTAGTTTTGCTCGTTTTACTCGTTTTACTCGTTTTACTCGGTTTACTCGGTTTACTCGTTTTACTCGTTTTACTCGGTTTACTCGTTTTACTCGTTTTACTCGTTTTACTCGTTTTACTCGTTTTACTAGTTTTACCCGTTTTACTCGTTTTACTCGTTTTACTCGTTTTACTCGTTTTACTCGTTTTACCCGTTTTACTCGTCTTACTCGCTTTACTCGTTTTACTCGTTTTACTCGTTTTAATCGTTTTACTCGTTTTACTAGTTTTACTAGTTTTACTCGTTTTACTCGTTTTACTCGTTTTACTCGTTTTACTCGTTTAACTAGTTTTACTCGTTTTACTCGGTTTACTCGGTTTACTCGTTTTACTCGTTTTACTCGTTTTACTCGCTTTACTCGTTTTACTCGTTTTACTCGTTTTACTCGTTTTATTCGTTTTATTCGTTTTATTCGTTTTACTTGTTTTACTCGTTTTACTAGTTTTGCTCGTTTTACTCGTTTTACTCGTTTTACTAGTTTTGCTCGTTTTACTCGTTTTACTCGTTTTACTCGTTTAACTCGTTTTACTCGTTTTACTCGTTTTACTCGTTTTACCCGTTTTATTCGTTTTACTCGTTTTACTCGTTTTACTCGTTTTACTCGTTTTACTCGTTTTACTCGTTTTACTCGTTGTACTCGTTTTACTCGTTTTACTAGTTTCACTCGTTTTACTCGTTTTACTAGTTTTACTCGTTTTACTCGTTTTACTCGTTTTACTCGTTTTACTCGTTTTACTCGTTTTACTCGTTTTACTCGTTTTACACGTTTTACTCGTTTTACACGTTTTACTCGTTTTACTCGTTTTGCTCGTTTTACTCGTTTTACTCGTTTTACTCGTTTTACTCGTTTTACTCGTTTTACTCGTTTTACTCGTTTTACTCGTTTTACTCGTTTTACTCGTTTTACTCGTTTTACTCGTTTTACTCGTTTTACTCGTTTTACTCGTTTTACTCGTTTTACTCGTTTTACTCGTTTTACACGTTTTACTCGTTTTACACGTTTTACTCGTTTTACTCGTTTTACTCGTTTTACTCGTTTTGCTCGTTTTACTCGTTTTACTCGTTTTACTCGTTTTACTAGTTTTGCTCGTTTTACTCGTTTTACTCGTTTTACTCGTTTTACTCGATTTACTTGTTTTACTCGTTTTACTCGTTTTACTAGTTTTACTCGTTTTACTCGTTTTACTCGTTTTACTCGTTTAACTCGTTTTACTCGTTTTACTCGTTTTACTCGTTTAACTAGTTTTGCTCGTTTTACTCGTTTTACTCGTTTTACTCGTTTTACTCGTTTTACTCGTTTTACTCGTTTTACTCGTTTTACTCGTTTTACACGTTTTACTCGTTTTACACGTTTTACTCGTTTTACTCGTTTTACTCGTTTTGCTCGTTTTACTCGTTTTACTCGTTTTACTCGTTTTACTAGTTTTGCTCGTTTTACTCGTTTTACTCGTTTTACTCGTTTTACTCGATTTACTCGTTTTACTCGTTTTACTCGTTTTACTCGTTTTACTCGTTTTTACTCGTTTTACTCGTTTAACTCGTTTTACTCGTTTTACTCGTTTTACACGTTTTACTCGTTTTACACGTTTTACTCGTTTAACTCGTTTTACTCGTTTTACTCGTTTTACTCGTTTTACCCGTTTTATTCGTTTTACTCGTTTTACTCGTTTTACTCGTTTTACTCGTTTTACTCGTTTTACTCGTTTTACTCGTTTTACTCGTTTTACTCGTTTTACTCGTTTTACTCGTTTTACTCGTTTTACTCGTTTTACTCGTTTTACTCGTTTTACTAGTTTCACTCGTTTTACTCGTTTTACTCGTTTTACTCGTTTTACTCGTTTTACTCGTTTTACTCGTTTTACTCGTTTTACTCGTTTTACTCGTTTTACTCGTTGTACTCGTTTTACTCGTTTTACTAGTTTTGCTCGTTTTACTCGTTTTACTCGTTTTACTCGTTTTACTCGTTTTACTCGTTTTACCCGTTTTATTCGTTTTACTCGTTTTACTCGTTTTACTCGTTTTACTCGTTTTACTCGTTTTACTCGTTTTACTCGTTTTACTCGTTTTACTCGTTTTACTCGTTGTACTCGTTTTACTCGTTTTACTAGTTTCACTCGTTTTACTCGTTTTACTAGTTTTACTCGTTTTACTCGTTTTACTCGTTTTACTCGTTTTACTCGTTTTACTCGTTTTACTCGTTTTACTCGTTTTACTCGTTTTACTCGTTTTACACGTTTTACTCGTTTTACACGTTTTACTCGTTTTACTCGTTTTGCTCGTTTTACTCGTTTTACTCGTTTTACTCGTTTTACTCGTTTTACTCGTTTTACTCGTTTTACTCGTTTTACTCGTTTTACTCGTTTTACTCGTTTTACTCGTTTTACTCGTTTTACTCGTTTTACTCGTTTTACTCGTTTTACACGTTTTACTCGTTTTACACGTTTTACTCGTTTTACTCGTTTTACTCGTTTTACTCGTTTTGCTCGTTTTACTCGTTTTACTCGTTTTACTCGTTTTACTCGTTTTACTCGTTTTACTCGTTTTACTCGTTTTACTCGTTTTACTCGTTTTACTCGTTTTACTCGTTTTACTCGTTTTACTCGTTTTACTCGTTTTACTCGTTTTACTCGTTTTACTCGTTTTACTCGTTTAACTAGTTTTACTCGTTTTACTCGGTTTACTCGGTTTACTCGTTTTACTCGTTTTACTCGTTTTACTCGTTTTACTCGTTTTACTCGTTTTGCTCGTTTTACTCGTTTTACTCGTTTTACTCGTTTTACTCGTTTTACTCGTTTTACTCGTTTTACTCGTTTTACTCGTTTTACTCGTTTTACTAGTTTCACTCGTTTTACTCGTTTTACTAGTTTTACTCGTTTTACTCGTTTTACTCGTTTTACTAGTTTTGCTCGTTTTACTCGTTTTACTCGTTTTACTCGGTTTACTCGGTTTACTCGTTTTACTCGTTTTACTCGGTTTACTCGTTTTACTCGTTTTACTCGTTTTACTCGTTTTACTCGTTTTACTAGTTTTACCCGTTTTACTCGTTTTACTCGTTTTACTCGTTTTACTCGTTTTACTCGTTTTACCCGTTTTACTCGTCTTACTCGCTTTACTCGTTTTACTCGTTTTACTCGTTTTAATCGTTTTACTCGTTTTACTAGTTTTACTAGTTTTACTCGTTTTACTCGTTTTACTCGTTTAACTAGTTTAACTCGTTTTACTCGTTTTACTCGTTTTACTCGTTTTACTCGTTTTACTCGTTTTACTCGTTTTACTCGTTTTACTCGTTTAACTAGTTTTACTCGTTTTACTCGGTTTACTCGTTTTACTCGTTTTACTCGTTTTACTCGTTTTACTCGTTTTACTCGTTTTACTCGTTTTACTCGTTTTACTCGTTTTACTCGTTTTACTCGTTTTACTCGTTTTACACGTTTTACTCGTTTTACACGTTTTACTCGTTTTACTCGTTTTCCTCGTTTTGCTCGTTTTACTCGTTTTACTCGTTTTACTCGTTTAACTCGTTTTACTCGTTTTACTCGTTTTACTCGTTTTACCCGTTTTACTCATTTTACTCGTTTTACTCGTTTTACTCGTTTTACTCGTTTTACTCGCTTTACTCGTTTTACTCGTTTTACTCGTTTTATTCGTTTTATTCGTTTTATTCGTTTTACTTGTTTTACTCGTTTTACTAGTTTTGCTCGTTTTACTCGTTTTACTCGTTTTACTAGTTTTGCTCGTTTTACTCGTTTTACTCGTTTTACTCGTTTAACTCGTTTTACTCGTTTTACTCGTTTTACTCGTTTTACCCGTTTTATTCGTTTTACTCGTTTTACTCGTTTTACTCGTTTTACTCGTTTTACTCGTTTTACTCGTTTTACTCGTTTTACTCGTTTTACTCGTTGTACTCGTTTTACTCGTTTTACTAGTTTCACTCGTTTTACTCGTTTTACACGTTTTACTCGTTTTACACGTTTTACTCGTTTTACTCGTTTTACTCGTTTTACTCGTTTTACTCGTTTTGCTCGTTTTACTCGTTTTACTCGTTTTACTCGTTTTACTAGTTTTGCTCGTTTTACTCGTTTTACTCGTTTTACTCGTTTTACTCGATTTACTTGTTTTACTCGTTTTACTCGTTTTACTAGTTTTACTCGTTTTACTCGTTTTACTCGTTTTACTCGTTTAACTCGTTTTACTCGTTTTACCCGTTTTACTCGTTTTACTCGTTTTACTCGTTTAACTAGTTTTACTCGTTTTACTCGTTTTACTCGTTTTACTCGTTTTACTCGTTTTACTCGTTTTACTCGTTTTACTCGTTTTACTCGTTTTACTCGTTTTACTCGTTTTACTCGTTTTACTCGTTTAACTAGTTTTACTCGTTTTACTCGTTTTACTCGTTTTACTCGTTTTACTCGTTTTACTCGTTTTACTCGTTTTACTCGTTTTACTCGTTTTACTCGTTTTACTCGTTTTACTCGTTTTACACGTTTTACTCGTTTTACACGTTTTACTCGTTTTACTCGTTTTACTCGTTTTACTCGTTTTGCTCGTTTTACTCGTTTTACTCGTTTTACTCGTTTTACTAGTTTTACACGTTTTACACGTTTTACTCGTTTAACTCGTTTTACTCGTTTTACTCGTTTTACTCGTTTTACCCGTTTTATTCGTTTTACTCGTTTTACTCGTTTTACTCGTTTTACTCGTTTTACTCGTTTTACTCGTTTTACTCGTTTTACTCGTTTTACTCGTTTTACTCGTTTTACTCGTTTTACTCGTTTTACTCGTTTTACTAGTTTCACTCGTTTTACTCGTTTTACTAGTTTTACTCGTTTTACTCGTTTTACTCGTTTTACTCGTTTTACTAGTTTTACCCGTTTTACTCGTTTTACTCGTTTTACTCGTTTTACTCGTTTTACTCGTTTTACCCGTTTTACTCGTTTTACTCGTTTTACCCGTTTTACTCGTCTTACTCGCTTTACTCGTTTTACTCGTTTTACTCGTTTTAATCGTTTTACTCGTTTTACTAGTTTTACTAGTTTTACTCGTTTTACTCGTTTTACTCGTTTAACTAGTTTAACTCGTTTTACTCGTTTTACTCGTTTTACTCGTTTTACTCGTTTTACTCGTTTTACTCGTTTTACTCGTTTTACTCGTTTAACTAGTTTTACTCGTTTTACTCGGTTTACTCGTTTTACTCGTTTTACTCGTTTTACTCGTTTTACTCGTTTTACTCGTTTTACTCGTTTTACTCGTTTTACTCGTTTTACTCGTTTTACTCGTTTTACACGTTTTACTCGTTTTACACGTTTTACTCGTTTTACTCGTTTTCCTCGTTTTGCTCGTTTTACTCGTTTTACTCGTTTTACTCGTTTAACTCGTTTTACTCGTTTTACTCGTTTTACTCGTTTTACCCGTTTTACTCATTTTACTCGTTTTACTCGTTTTACTCGTTTTACTCGTTTTACTCGCTTTACTCGTTTTACTCGTTTTACTCGTTTTATTCGTTTTATTCGTTTTATTCGTTTTACTTGTTTTACTCGTTTTACTAGTTTTGCTCGTTTTACTCGTTTTACTCGTTTTACTAGTTTTGCTCGTTTTACTCGTTTTACTCGTTTTACTCGTTTAACTCGTTTTACTCGTTTTACTCGTTTTACTCGTTTTACCCGTTTTATTCGTTTTACTCGTTTTACTCGTTTTACTCGTTTTACTCGTTTTACTCGTTTTACTCGTTTTACTCGTTTTACTCGTTTTACTCGTTTTACTCGTTTTACTCGTTGTACTCGTTTTACTCGTTTTACTAGTTTCACTCGTTTTACTCGTTTTACACGTTTTACTCGTTTTACACGTTTTACTCGTTTTACTCGTTTTACTCGTTTTACTCGTTTTACTCGTTTTGCTCGTTTTACTCGTTTTACTCGTTTTACTCGTTTTACTAGTTTTGCTCGTTTTACTCGTTTTACTCGTTTTACTCGTTTTACTCGATTTACTTGTTTTACTCGTTTTACTCGTTTTACTAGTTTTACTCGTTTTACTCGTTTTACTCGTTTTACTCGTTTAACTCGTTTTACTCGTTTTACTCGTTTTACTCGTTTTACTCGTTTTACTCGTTTAACTAGTTTTACTCGTTTTACTCGTTTTACTCGTTTTACTCGTTTTACTCGTTTTACTCGTTTTACTCGTTTTACTCGTTTTACTCGTTTTACTCGTTTTACTCGTTTAACTAGTTTTACTCGTTTTACTCGTTTTACTCGTTTTACTCGTTTTACTCGTTTTACTCGTTTTACTCGTTTTACTCGTTTTACTCGTTTTACTCGTTTTACTCGTTTTACACGTTTTACTCGTTTTACACGTTTTACTCGTTTTACTCGTTTTACTCGTTTTACTCGTTTTGCTCGTTTTACTCGTTTTACTCGTTTTACTCGTTTTACTAGTTTTACACGTTTTACACGTTTTACTCGTTTAACTCGTTTTACTCGTTTTACTCGTTTTACTCGTTTTACCCGTTTTATTCGTTTTACTCGTTTTACTCGTTTTACTCGTTTTACTCGTTTTACTCGTTTTACTCGTTTTACTCGTTTTACTCGTTTTACTCGTTTTACTCGTTTTACTCGTTTTACTCGTTTTACTAGTTTCACTCGTTTTACTCGTTTTACTAGTTTTACTCGTTTTACTCGTTTTACTCGTTTTACTCGTTTTACTAGTTTTACCCGTTTTACTCGTTTTACTCGTTTTACTCGTTTTACTCGTTTTACTCGTTTTACCCGTTTTACTCGTCTTACTCGCTTTACTCGCTTTACTCGTTTTACTCGTTTTACTCGTTTTACTCGTTTTACTCGTTTTACTAGTTTTACTAGTTTTACTCGTTTTACTCGTTTTACTCGTTTTACTCGTTTAACTAGTTTAACTAGTTTAACTCGTTTTACTCGTTTTACTCGGTTTACTCGTTTTACTCGTTTTACTCGTTTTACTCGTTTTACTCGTTTTACTCGTTTTACTCGTTTTACTCGTTTTACTCGTTTTACTCGTTTCACTCGTTTTACACGTTTTACTCGTTTTACACGTTTTACTCGTTTTACTCGTTTTACTCGTTTTGCTCGTTTTACTCGTTTTACTCGTTTTACTCGTTTTACTCGTTTTACTCGTTTTACTCGTTTTACTCGTTTTACTCGTTTTACTCGTTTTACTCGTTTTACTCGTTTTACTCGTTTTACTCGTTTTACTCGTTTTACTCGTTTTACTCGTTTTACTCGTTTTACTCGTTTTACTCGTTTTACTCGTTTTACTCGTTTAACTAGTTTTACTCGTTTTACTCGGTTTACTCGGTTTACTCGTTTTACTCGTTTTACTCGTTTTACTCGTTTTACTCGTTTTACTCGTTTTACTCGTTTTGCTCGTTTTACTCGTTTTACTCGTTTTACTCGTTTTACTCGTTTTACTCGTTTTACTCGTTTTACTCGTTTTACTCGTTTTACTCGTTTTACTAGTTTCACTCGTTTTACTCGTTTTACTAGTTTTACTCGTTTTACTCGTTTTACTCGTTTTACTAGTTTTGCTCGTTTTACTCGTTTTACTCGTTTTACTCGGTTTACTCGGTTTACTCGTTTTACTCGTTTTACTCGGTTTACTCGTTTTACTCGTTTTACTCGTTTTACTCGTTTTACTCGTTTTACTAGTTTTACCCGTTTTACTCGTTTTACTCGTTTTACTCGTTTTACTCGTTTTACTCGTTTTACCCGTTTTACTCGTCTTACTCGCTTTACTCGTTTTACTCGTTTTACTCGTTTTAATCGTTTTACTCGTTTTACTAGTTTTACTAGTTTTACTCGTTTTACTCGTTTTACTCGTTTTACTCGTTTTACTCGTTTTACTCGTTTAACTAGTTTTACTCGTTTTACTCGGTTTACTCGGTTTACTCGTTTTACTCGTTTTACTCGTTTTACTCGCTTTACTCGTTTTACTCGTTTTACTCGTTTTACTCGTTTTATTCGTTTTATTCGTTTTATTCGTTTTACTTGTTTTACTCGTTTTACTAGTTTTGCTCGTTTTACTCGTTTTACTCGTTTTACTAGTTTTGCTCGTTTTACTCGTTTTACTCGTTTTACTCGTTTAACTCGTTTTACTCGTTTTACTCGTTTTACTCGTTTTACCCGTTTTATTCGTTTTACTCGTTTTACTCGTTTTACTCGTTTTACTCGTTTTACTCGTTTTACTCGTTTTACTCGTTTTACTCGTTTTACTCGTTTTACTCGTTGTACTCGTTTTACTCGTTTTACTAGTTTCACTCGTTTTACTCGTTTTACTCGTTTTACTCGTTTTACTCGTTTTACTCGTTTTACTCGTTTTACTCGTTTTACTCGTTTTACTCGTTTTACTCGTTTTACTCGTTTTACTCGTTTTACTCGTTTTACTCGTTTTACTCGTTTTACACGTTTTACTCGTTTTACACGTTTTACTCGTTTTACTCGTTTTACTCGTTTTACTCGTTTTACTCGTTTTGCTCGTTTTACTCGTTTTACTCGTTTTACTCGTTTTACTAGTTTTGCTCGTTTTACTCGTTTTACTCGTTTTACTCGTTTTACTCGATTTACTTGTTTTACTCGTTTTACTCGTTTTACTAGTTTTACTCGTTTTACTCGTTTTACTCGTTTTACTCGTTTAACTCGTTTTACTCGTTTTACTCGTTTTACTCGTTTAACTAGTTTTGCTCGTTTTACTCGTTTTACTCGTTTTACTCGTTTTACTCGTTTTACTCGTTTTACTCGTTTTACTCGTTTTACTCGTTTTACTCGTTTTACTCGTTTTACACGTTTTACTCGTTTTACACGTTTTACTCGTTTTACTCGTTTTACTCGTTTTGCTCGTTTTACTCGTTTTACTCGTTTTACTCGTTTTACTAGTTTTGCTCGTTTTACTCGTTTTACTCGTTTTACTCGTTTTACTCGATTTACTCGTTTTACTCGTTTTACTCGTGTTACTCGTTTAACTCGTTTTACTCGTTTAACTCGTTTTACTCGTTTTACTCGTTTTACACGTTTTACTCGTTTTACACGTTTTACTCGTTTAACTCGTTTTACTCGTTTTACTCGTTTTACCCGTTTTATTCGTTTTACTCGTTTTACTCGTTTTACTCGTTTTACTCGTTTTACTCGTTTTACTCGTTTTACTCGTTTTACTCGTTTTACTCGTTTTACTCGTTTTACTCGTTTTACTCGTTTTACTCGTTTTACTCGTTTTACTCGTTTTACTCGTTTTACTCGTTTTACTAGTTTCACTCGTTTTACTCGTTTTACTAGTTTTACTCGTTTTACTCGGTTTACTCGTTTTACTCGTTTTACTCGTTTTACTCGTTTTACTCGTTTTACTCGTTTTACTCGTTTTACTCGTTTTACTCGTTTTACTCGTTTTACTCGTTTTACTCGTTGTACTCGTTTTACTCGTTTTACTAGTTTTGCTCGTTTTACTCGTTTTACTCGTTTTACTCGTTTAACTCGTTTTACTCGTTTTACTCGTTTTACTCGTTTTACCCGTTTTATTCGTTTTACTCGTTTTACTCGTTTTACTCGTTTTACTCGTTTTACTCGTTTTACTCGTTTTACTCGTTTTACTCGTTGTACTCGTTTTACTCGTTTTACTAGTTTCACTCGTTTTACTCGTTTCACTAGTTTTACTCGTTTTACTCGTTTTACTCGTTTTACTCGTTTTACTCGTTTTACTCGTTTTACTCGTTTTACTCGTTTTACTCGTTTTACTCGTTTTACACGTTTTACTCGTTTTACACGTTTTACTCGTTTTACTCGTTTTGCTCGTTTTACTCGTTTTACTCGTTTTACTCGTTTTACTCGTTTTACTCGTTTTACTCGTTTTACTCGTTTTACTCGTTTTACTCGTTTTACTCGTTTTACTCGTTTTACTCGTTTTACACGTTTTACTCGTTTTACACGTTTTACTCGTTTTACTCGTTTTACTCGTTTTACTCGTTTTACTCGTTTTGCTCGTTTTACTCGTTTTACTCGTTTTACTCGTTTTACTCGTTTTACTCGTTTTACTCGTTTTACTCGTTTTACTCGTTTTACTCGTTTTACTCGTTTTACTCGTTTTACTCGTTTTACTCGTTTTACTCGTTTTACTCGTTTTACTCGTTTTACTCGTTTTACTCGTTTTACTCGTTTTACTCGTTTTACTCGTTTTACTCGTTTTACTCGTTTTACTCGTTTTACTCGTTTAACTAGTTTTACTCGTTTTACTCGGTTTACTCGGTTTACTCGTTATACTCGTTTTACTCGTTTTACTCGTTTTACTCGTTTTACTCGTTTTGCTCGTTTTACTCGTTTTACTCGTTTTACTCGTTTTACTCGTTTTACTCGTTTTACTCGTTTTACTCGTTTTACTCGTTTTACTCGTTTTACTCGTTTTACTCGTTTTACTAGTTTCACTCGTTTTACTAGTTTCACTCGTTTTACTCGTTTTACTCGGTTTACTCGGTTTACTCGTTTTACTCGTTTTACTCGGTTTACTCGTTTTACTCGTTTTACTCGTTTTACTCGTTTTACTCGTTTTACTAGTTTTACCCGTTTTACTCGTTTTACTCGTTTTACTCGTTTTACTCGTTTTACTCGTTTTACCCGTTTTACTCGTCTTACTCGCTTTACTCGTTTTACTCGTTTTACTCGTTTTAATCGTTTTACTCGTTTTACTAGTTTTACTAGTTTTACTCGTTTTACTCGTTTTACTCGTTTAACTAGTTTAACTCGTTTTACTCGTTTTACTCGTTTTACTCGTTTTACTCGTTTTACTCGTTTTACTCGTTTTACTCGTTTTACTCGTTTTACTCGTTTAACTAGTTTTACTCGTTTTACTCGGTTTACTCGTTTTACTCGTTTTACTCGTTTTACTCGTTTTACTCGTTTTACTCGTTTTACTCGTTTTACTCGTTTTACTCGTTTTACTCGTTTTACTCGTTTTACACGTTTTACTCGTTTTACTCGTTTTCCTCGTTTTGCTCGTTTTACTCGTTTTACTCGTTTTACTCGTTTAACTCGTTTTACTCGTTTTACTCGTTTTACTCGTTTTACCCGTTTTACTCATTTTACTCGTTTTACTCGTTTTACTCGTTTTACTCGTTTTACTCGCTTTACTCGTTTTACTCGTTTTACTCGTTTTATTCGTTTTATTCGTTTTATTCGTTTTACTTGTTTTACTCGTTTTACTAGTTTTGCTCGTTTTACTCGTTTTACTCGTTTTACTAGTTTTGCTCGTTTTACTCGTTTTACTCGTTTTACTCGTTTAACTCGTTTTACTCGTTTTACTCGTTTTACTCGTTTTACCCGTTTTATTCGTTTTACTCGTTTTACTCGTTTTACTCGTTTTACTCGTTTTACTCGTTTTACTCGTTTTACTCGTTTTACTCGTTTTACTCGTTTTACTCGTTTTACTCGTTTTACTCGTTTTACTCGTTTTACTCGTTTTACTCGTTTTACTCGTTTTACTCGTTGTACTCGTTTTACTCGTTTTACTAGTTTCACTCGTTTTACTCGTTTTACTAGTTTTACTCGTTTTACTCGTTTTACTCGTTTTACTCGTTTTACTCGTTTTACTCGTTTTACTCGTTTTACTCGTTTTACTCGTTTTACTCGTTTTACACGTTTTACTCGTTTTACACGTTTTACTCGTTTTACTCGTTTTGCTCGTTTTACTCGTTTTACTCGTTTTACTCGTTTTACTCGTTTTACTCGTTTTACTCGTTTTACTCGTTTTACTCGTTTTACTCGTTTTACTCGTTTTACTCGTTTTACTCGTTTTACTCGTTTTACTCGTTTTACTCGTTTTACTCGTTTTACTCGTTTTACTCGTTTTACACGTTTTACTCGTTTTACACGTTTTACTCGTTTTACTCGTTTTACTTGTTTTACTCGTTTTACTCGTTTTGCTCGTTTTACTCGTTTTACTCGTTTTACTCGTTTTACTAGTTTTACTCGTTTTGCTCGTTTTACTCGTTTTACTCGTTTTACTCGTTTTACTCGTTTTACTAGTTTTGCTCGTTTTACTCGTTTTACTCGTTTTACTCGTTTTACTCGTTTTACTCGTTTTACTCGTTTAACTCGTTTTACTCGTTTTACTCGTTTTACTCGTTTTACTCGTTTTACTCGTTTAACTAGTTTTACTCGTTTTACTCGTTTTACTCGTTTTACTCGTTTTACTCGTTTTACTCGTTTTACTCGTTTTACTCGTTTTACTCGTTTTACTCGTTTTACTCGTTTTACTAGTTTTACTCGTTTTACTCGTTTTACTCGTTTTACTCGTTTTACTCGTTTAACTCGTTCTACTCGTTTTACTCGTTTTACACGTTTTACTCGTTTTACACGTTTTACTCGTTTAACTCGTTTTACTCGTTTTACTCGTTTTACTCGTTTTACTCGTTTTACCCGTTTTATTCGTTTTACTCGTTTTACTCGTTTTACTCGTTTTACTCGTTTTACTCGTTTTACTCGTTTTACTCGTTTTACTCGTTTTACTCGTTTTACTCGTTTTACTCGTTTTACTCGTTTTACTCGTTTTACTAGTTTCACTCGTTTTACTCGTTTTACTAGTTTTACTCGTTTTACTCGTTTTACTCGTTTTACTCGTTTTACTAGTTTTACCCGTTTCACTCGTTTTACTCGTTTTACTCGTTTTACTCGTTTTACTCGTTTTACACGTTTTACTCGTTTTACACGTTTTACTCGTTTTACTCGTTTTACTCGTTTTGCTCGTTTTACTAGTTTTACCCGTTTTACTCGTTTTACTCGTTTTACTCGTTTTACTCGTTTTACTCGTTTTACCCGTTTTACTCGTCTTACTCGCTTTACTCGCTTTACTCGTTTTACTCGTTTTACTCGTTTTACTCGTTTTACTCGTTTTACTCGTTTTACTAGTTTTACTAGTTTTACTCGTTTTACTCGTTTTACTCGTTTAACTAGTTTAACTAGTTTAACTCGTTTTACTCGTTTTACTCGGTTTACTCGTTTTACTCGTTTTACTCGTTTTACTCGTTTTACTCGTTTTACTCGTTTTACTCGTTTTACTCGTTTTACTCGTTTTACTCGTTTTACTCGTTTTACACGTTTTACACGTTTTACTCGTTTTACACGTTTTACTCGTTTTACTCGTTTTACTCGTTTTACTCGTTTTACTCGTTTTACTCGTTTTACTCGTTTTACTCGTTTTACTCGTTTTACTCGTTTTGCTCGTTTTACTCGTTTTACTCGTTTTACTCGTTTTACTAGTTTCACTCGTTTTACTCGTTTTACTAGTTTTACTCGTTTTACTCGTTTTACTCGTTTTACTAGTTTTGCTCGTTTTACTCGTTTTACTCGTTTTACTCGGTTTACTCGGTTTACTCGTTTTACTCGTTTTACTCGGTTTACTCGTTTTACTCGTTTTACTCGTTTTACTCGTTTTACTCGTTTTACTAGTTTTACCCGTTTTACTCGTTTTACTCGTTTTACTCGTTTTACTCGTTTTACTCGTTTTACCCGTTTTACTCGTCTTACTCGCTTTACTCGTTTTACTCGTTTTACTCGTTTTAATCGTTTTACTCGTTTTACTAGTTTTACTAGTTTTACTCGTTTTACTCGTTTTACTCGTTTAACTAGTTTAACTCGTTTTACTCGTTTTACTCGTTTTACTCGTTTTACTCGTTTTACTCGTTTTATTCGTTTTACTCGTTTTACTCGTTTTACTCGTTTTACTCGTTTTACTCGTTTTACTCGTTTTGCTCGTTTTACTCGTTTTACTCGTTTTACTCGTTTTACTCGTTTTACTCGTTTTACTCGTTTTACTCGTTTTACTCGTTTTACTCGTTTTACTCGTTTTACTCGTTTTACTCGTTTTACTCGTTTTACTAGTTTCACTCGTTTTACTCGTTTTACTCGTTTTACTCGTTTTACTCGGTTTACTCGGTTTACTCGTTTTACTCGTTTTACTCGGTTTACTCGTTTTACTCGTTTTACTCGTTTTACTCGTTTTACTCGTTTTACTAGTTTTACCCGTTTTACTCGTTTTACTCGTTTTACTCGTTTTACTCGTTTTACTCGTTTTACCCGTTTTACTCGTCTTACTCGCTTTACTCGTTTTACTCGTTTTACTCGTTTTAATCGTTTTACTCGTTTTACTAGTTTTACTAGTTTTACTCGTTTTACTCGTTTTACTCGTTTTACTCGTTTAACTAGTTTAACTCGTTTTACTCGTTTTACTCGTTTTACTCGTTTTACTCGTTTTACTCGTTTTACTCGTTTTACTCGTTTTACTCGTTTTACTCGTTTAACTAGTTTTACTCGTTTTACTCGTTTTCCTCGTTTTGCTCGTTTTACTCGTTTTACTCGTTTTACTCGTTTAACTCGTTTTACTCGTTTTACTCGTTTTACTCGTTTTACCCGTTTTACTCATTTTACTCGTTTTACTCGTTTTACTCGTTTTACTCGTTTTACTCGCTTTACTCGTTTTACTCGTTTTACTCGTTTTATTCGTTTTATTCGTTTTATTCGTTTTACTTGTTTTACTCGTTTTACTAGTTTTGCTCGTTTTACTCGTTTTACTCGTTTTACTAGTTTTGCTCGTTTTACTCGTTTTACTCGTTTTACTCGTTTAACTCGTTTTACTCGTTTTACTCGTTTTACTCGTTTTACCCGTTTTATTCGTTTTACTCGTTTTACTCGTTTTACTCGTTTTACTCGTTTTACTCGTTTTACTCGTTTTACTCGTTTTACTCGTTTTACTCGTTTTACTCGTTTTACTCGTTTTACTCGTTTTACTCGTTTTACTCGTTTTACTCGTTTTACTCGTTGTACTCGTTTTACTCGTTTTACTAGTTTCACTCGTTTTACTCGTTTTACTAGTTTTACTCGTTTTACTCGTTTTACTCGTTTTACTCGTTTTACTCGTTTTACTCGTTTTACTCGTTTTACTCGTTTTACACGTTTTACTCGTTTTACACGTTTTACTCGTTTTACTCGTTTTACTCGTTTTGCTCGTTTTACTCGTTTTACTCGTTTTACTCGTTTTACTCGTTTTACTCGTTTTACTCGTTTTACTCGTTTTACTCGTTTTACTCGTTTTACTCGTTTTACTCGTTTTACTCGTTTTACTCGTTTTACTCGTTTTACTCGTTTTACTCGTTTTACTCGTTTTACTCGTTTTACTCGTTTTACACGTTTTACTCGTTTTACACGTTTTACTCGTTTTACTCGTTTTACTCGTTTTACTCGTTTTGCTCGTTTTACTCGTTTTACTCGTTTTACTCGTTTTACTAGTTTTACTCGTTTTGCTCGTTTTACTCGTTTTACTCGTTTTACTCGTTTTACTCGTTTTACTAGTTTTGCTCGTTTTACTCGTTTTACTCGTTTTACTCGTTTTACTCGTTTAACTCGTTTTACTCGTTTTACTCGTTTTACTCGTTTTACTCGTTTTACTCGTTTAACTAGTTTTACTCGTTTTACTCGTTTTACTCGTTTTACTCGTTTTACTCGTTTTACTCGTTTTACTCGTTTTACTCGTTTTACTCGTTTTACTCGTTTTACTCGTTTTACTCGTTTTACTAGTTTTACTCGTTTTACTCGTTTTACTCGTTTTACTCGTTTAACTCGTTCTACTCGTTTTACTCGTTTTACACGTTTTACTCGTTTTACACGTTTTACTCGTTTAACTCGTTTTACTCGTTTTACTCGTTTTACTCGTTTTACTCGTTTTACCCGTTTTATTCGTTTTACTCGTTTTACTCGTTTTACTCGTTTTACTCGTTTTACTCGTTTTACTCGTTTTACTCGTTTTACTCGTTTTACTCGTTTTACTAGTTTCACTCGTTTTACTCGTTTTACTAGTTTTACTCGTTTTACTCGTTTTACTCGTTTTACTCGTTTTACTAGTTTTACCCGTTTCACTCGTTTTACTCGTTTTACTCGTTTTACTCGTTTTACTCGTTTTACACGTTTTACTCGTTTTACACGTTTTACTCGTTTTACTCGTTTTACTCGTTTTGCTCGTTTTACTAGTTTTACCCGTTTTACTCGTTTTACTCGTTTTACTCGTTTTACTCGTTTTACTCGTTTTACCCGTTTTACTCGTCTTACTCGCTTTACTCGCTTTACTCGTTTTACTCGTTTTACTCGTTTTACTCGTTTTACTCGTTTTACTAGTTTTACTAGTTTTACTCGTTTTACTCGTTTTACTCGTTTAACTAGTTTAACTAGTTTAACTCGTTTTACTCGTTTTACTCGGTTTACTCGTTTTACTCGTTTTACTCGTTTTACTCGTTTTACTCGTTTTACTCGTTTTACTCGTTTTACTCGTTTTACTCGTTTTACACGTTTTACACGTTTTACTCGTTTTACACGTTTTACTCGTTTTACTCGTTTTACTCGTTTTACTCGTTTTACTCGTTTTACTCGTTTTACTCGTTTTACTCGTTTTACTCGTTTTACTCGTTTTGCTCGTTTTACTCGTTTTACTCGTTTTACTCGTTTTACTAGTTTCACTCGTTTTACTCGTTTTACTAGTTTTACTCGTTTTACTCGTTTTACTCGTTTTACTAGTTTTGCTCGTTTTACTCGTTTTACTCGTTTTACTCGGTTTACTCGGTTTACTCGTTTTACTCGTTTTACTCGGTTTACTCGTTTTACTCGTTTTACTCGTTTTACTCGTTTTACTCGTTTTACTAGTTTTACCCGTTTTACTCGTTTTACTCGTTTTACTCGTTTTACTCGTTTTACTCGTTTTACCCGTTTTACTCGTCTTACTCGCTTTACTCGTTTTACTCGTTTTACTCGTTTTAATCGTTTTACTCGTTTTACTAGTTTTACTAGTTTTACTCGTTTTACTCGTTTTACTCGTTTAACTAGTTTAACTCGTTTTACTCGTTTTACTCGTTTTACTCGTTTTACTCGTTTTACTCGTTTTACTCGTTTTACTCGTTTTACTCGTTTAACTAGTTTTACTCGTTTTACTCGGTTTACTCGTTTTACTCGTTTTACTCGTTTTACTCGTTTTACTCGTTTTACTCGTTTTACTCGTTTTACTCGTTTTACTCGTTTTACTCGTTTTACTCGTTTTACACGTTTTACTCGTTTTACACGTTTTACTCGTTTTACTCGTTTTCCTCGTTTTGCTCGTTTTACTCGTTTTACTCGTTTTACTCGTTTAACTCGTTTTACTCGTTTTACTCGTTTTACTCGTTTTACCCGTTTTACTCATTTTACTCGTTTTACTCGTTTTACTCGTTTTACTCGTTTTACTCGCTTTACTCGTTTTACTCGTTTTACTCGTTTTACTCGTTTTACTCGTTTTACTCGTTTTACTAGTTTTACTCGTTTTACTCGTTTTACTCGTTTTACTCGGTTTACTCGTTTTACTCGTTTTACTCGTTTTACTCGTTTTACTCGTTTTACTCGTTTTACTCGTTTTACTCGTTTTACTCGTTTTACTCGTTTTACACGTTTTACTCGTTTTACACGTTTTACTCGTTTTACTCGTTTTGCTCGTTTTACTCGTCTTACTCGCTTTACTCGTTTTACTCGTTTTACTCGTTTTAATCGTTTTACTCGTTTTACTAGTTTTACTAGTTTTACTCGTTTTACTCGTTTTACTCGTTTAACTAGTTTAACTCGTTTTACTCGTTTTACTCGTTTTACTCGTTTTACTCGTTTTACTCGTTTTACTCGTTTTACTCGTTTTACTCGTTTAACTAGTTTTACTCGTTTTACTCGGTTTACTCGTTTTACTCGTTTTACTCGTTTTACTCGTTTTACTCGTTTTACTCGTTTTACACGTTTTACTCGTTTTACACGTTTTACTCGTTTTACTCGTTTTCCTCGTTTTGCTCGTTTTACTCGTTTTACTCGTTTTACTCGTTTAACTCGTTTTACTCGTTTTACTTGTTTTACTCGTTTTACCCGTTTTACTCATTTTACTCGTTTTACTCGTTTTACTCGTTTTACTCGTTTTACTCGCTTTACTCGTTTTACTCGTTTTACTCGTTTTACTCGTTTTACTCGTTTTACTAGTTTTACTCGTTTTACTCGTTTTACTCGTTTTACTCGTTTTACTCGTTTTACTCGGTTTACTCGTTTTACTCGTTTTACTCGTTTTACTCGTTTTACTCGTTTTACTCGTTTTACTCGTTTTACTCGTTTTACACGTTTTACTCGTTTTACACGTTTTACTCGTTTTGCTCGTTTTACTAGTTTTACCCGTTTTACTCGTTTTACTCGTTTTACTCGTTTTACTCGTTTTACTCGTTTTACCCGTTTTACTCGTCTTACTCGCTTTACTCGCTTTACTCGTTTTACTCGTTTTACTCGTTTTACTCGTTTTACTCGTTTTACTAGTTTTACTAGTTTTACTCGTTTTACTCGTTTTACTCGTTTAACTAGTTTAACTAGTTTAACTCGTTTTACTCGTTTTACTCGGTTTACTCGTTTTACTCGTTTTACTCGTTTTACTCGTTTTACTCGTTTAACTAGTTTTACTCGTTTTACTCGGTTTACTCGTTTTACTCGTTTTACTCGTTTTACTCGTTTTACTCGTTTTACTCGTTTTACTCGTTTTACTCGTTTTGCTCGTTTTACTCGTTTTACTCGTTTTACTCGTTTTACTAGTTTCACTCGTTTTACTCGTTTTACTCGTTTTACTAGTTTTACTCGTTTTACTCGTTTTACTCGTTTTACTAGTTTTGCTCGTTTTACTCGTTTTACTCGTTTTACTCGGTTTACTCGGTTTACTCGTTTTACTCGTTTTACTCGGTTTACTCGTTTTACTCGTTTTACTCGTTTTACTCGTTTTACTCGTTTTACTAGTTTTACCCGTTTTACTCGTTTTACTCGTTTTACTCGTTTTACTCGTTTTACTCGTTTTACCCGTTTTACTCGTCTTACTCGCTTTACTCGTTTTACTCGTTTTACTTGTTTTAATCGTTTTACTCGTTTTACTAGTTTTACTAGTTTTACTCGTTTTACTCGTTTTACTCGTTTAACTAGTTTAACTCGTTTTACTCGTTTTACTCGTTTTACTCGTTTTACTCGTTTTACTCGTTTTACTCGTTTTACTCGTTTTACTCGTTTTACTCGTTTAACTAGTTTTACTCGTTTTACTCGGTTTACTCGTTTTACTCGTTTTACTCGTTTTACTCGTTTTACTCGTTTTACTCGTTTTACTCGTTTTACTCGTTTTACTCGTTTTACTCGTTTTACTCGTTTTACACGTTTTACTCGTTTTACACGTTTTACTCGTTTTACTCGTTTTCCTCGTTTTGCTCGTTTTACTCGTTTTACTCGTTTTACTCGTTTAACTCGTTTTACTCGTTTTACTCGTTTTACTCGTTTTACCCGTTTTACTCATTTTACTCGTTTTACTCGTTTTACTCGTTTTACTCGTTTTACTCGCTTTACTCGTTTTACTCGTTTTACTCGTTTTATTCGTTTTATTCGTTTTATTCGTTTTACTTGTTTTACTCGTTTTACTAGTTTTGCTCGTTTTACTCGTTTTACTCGTTTTACTAGTTTTGCTCGTTTTACTCGTTTTACTCGTTTTACTCGTTTAACTCGTTTTACTCGTTTTACTCGTTTTACTCGTTTTACCCGTTTTATTCGTTTTACTCGTTTTACTCGTTTTACTCGTTTTACTCGTTTTACTCGTTTTACTCGTTTTACTCGTTTTACTCGTTTTACTCGTTTTACTCGTTTTACTCGTTGTACTCGTTTTACTCGTTTTACTAGTTTCACTCGTTTTACTCGTTTTACTAGTTTTACTCGTTTTACTCGTTTTACTCGTTTTACTCGTTTTACTCGTTTTACTCGTTTTACTCGTTTTACTCGTTTTACTCGTTTTACTCGTTTTACACGTTTTACTCGTTTTACACGTTTTACTCGTTTTGCTCGTTTTGCTCGTTTTACTCGTTTTACTCGTTTTACTCGTTTTACTCGTTTTACTCGTTTTACTCGTTTTACTCGTTTTACTCGTTTTACTCGTTTTACTCGTTTTACTCGTTTTACTCGTTTTACTCGTTTTACTCGTTTTACTCGTTTTACTCGTTTTACTCGTTTTACTCGTTTTACTCGTTTTACTCGTTTTACACGTTTTACTCGTTTTACACGTTTTACTCGTTTTACTCGTTTTACTCGTTTTACTCGTTTTACTCGTTTTGCTCGTTTTACTCGTTTTACTCGTTTTACTCGTTTTACTAGTTTTACTCGTTTTGCTCGTTTTACTCGTTTTACTCGTTTTACTCGTTTTACTAGTTTTGCTCGTTTTACTCGTTTTACTCGTTTTACTCGTTTTACTCGTTTTACTCGTTTTACTCGTTTTACTCGTTTAACTCGTTTTACTCGTTTTACTCGTTTTACTCGTTTTACTCGTTTTACTCGTTTAACTAGTTTTACTCGTTTTACTCGTTTTACTAGTTTTACTCGTTTTACTCGTTTTACTCCTTTTACTCGTTTTACTCGTTTAACTCGTTTTACTCGTTTTACTCGTTTTACACGTTTTACTCGTTTTACACGTTTTACTCGTTTAACTCGTTTTACTCGTTTTACTCGTTTTACTCGTTTTACTCGTTTTACCCGTTTTATTCGTTTTACTCGTTTTACTCGTTTTACTCGTTTTACTCGTTTTACTCGTTTTACTCGTTTTACTCGTTTTACTCGTTTTACTCGTTTTACTCGTTTTACTCGTTTTACTAGTTTCACTCGTTTTACTCGTTTTACTAGTTTTACTCGTTTTACTCGTTTTACTCGTTTTACTCGTTTTACTAGTTTTACCCGTTTTACTCGTTTTACTCGTTTTACTCGTTTTACTCGTTTTACTCGTTTTACCCGTTTTACTCGTCTTACTCGCTTTACTCGCTTTACTCGCTTTACTCGTTTTACTCGTTTTACTCGTTTTACTCGTTTTACTCGTTTTACTAGTTTTACTCGTTTTACTCGTTTTACTCGTTTTACTCGGTTTACTCGTTTTACTCGTTTTACTCGTTTTACTCGTTTTACTCGTTTTACTCGTTTTACTCGTTTTACTCGTTTTACTCGTTTTACTCGTTTTACACGTTTTACTCGTTTTACACGTTTTACTCGTTTTACTCGTTTTACTCGTTTTGCTCGTTTTACTAGTTTTACCCGTTTTACTCGTTTTACTCGTTTTACTCGTTTTACTCGTTTTACTCGTTTTACCCGTTTTACTCGTCTTACTCGCTTTACTCGCTTTACTCGTTTTACTCGTTTTACTCGTTTTACTCGTTTTACTCGTTTTACTAGTTTTACTAGTTTTACTCGTTTTACTCGTTTAACTAGTTTAACTAGTTTAACTCGTTTTACTCGTTTTACTCGGTTTACTCGTTTTACTCGTTTTACTCGTTTTACTCGTTTTACTCGTTTTACTCGTTTTACTCGTTTTACTCGTTTTACTCGTTTTACTCGTTTTACTCGTTTTACACGTTTTACTCGTTTTACACGTTTTACTCGTTTTGCTCGTTTTACTCGTTTTACTCGTTTTACTCGTTTTACTCGTTTTACTCGTTTTACTCGTTTTACTCGTTTTACTCGTTTTACTCGTTTTACTCGTTTTACTCGTTTTACTCGTTTTACTCGTTTTACTCGTTTTACTCGTTTAACTAGTTTTACTCGTTTTACTCGGTTTACTCGTTTTACTCGTTTTACTCGTTTTACTCGTTTTACTCGTTTTACTCGTTTTGCTCGTTTTACTCGTTTTACTCGTTTTACTCGTTTTACTCGTTTTACTCGTTTTACTCGTTTTACTCGTTTTACTCGTTTTACTCGTTTTACTCGTTTTACTCGTTTTACTAGTTTCACTCGTTTTACTCGTTTTACTAGTTTTACTCGTTTTACTCGTTTTACTCGTTTTACTAGTTTTGCTCGTTTTACTCGTTTTACTCGTTTTACTCGTTTTACTCGGTTTACTCGTTTTACTCGTTTTACTCGGTTTACTCGTTTTACTCGTTTTACTCGTTTTACTCGTTTTACTCGTTTTACTAGTTTTACCCGTTTTACTCGTTTTACTCGTTTTACTCGTTTTACTCGTTTTACTCGTTTTACTCGTTTTACCCGTTTTACTCGTCTTACTCGCTTTACTCGTTTTACTCGTTTTACTCGTTTTAATCGTTTTACTCGTTTTACTAGTTTTACTAGTTTTACTCGTTTTACTCGTTTTACTCGTTTAACTAGTTTAACTCGTTTTACTCGTTTTACTCGGTTTACTCGTTTTACTCGTTTTACTCGTTTTACTCGTTTTACTCGTTTTACTCGTTTTACTCGTTTTACTCGTTTTACTCGTTTTACTCGTTTTACACGTTTTACTCGTTTTACACGTTTTGCTCGTTTTGCTCGTTTTGCTCGTTTTGCTCGTTTTGCTCGTTTTACTCGTTTTACTCGTTTTACTCGTTTTACTCGTTTTACTCGTTTTACTCGTTTTACTCGTTTTACTCGTTTTACTCGTTTTACTCGTTTTACTCGTTTTACTCGTTTTACTCGTTTTACTCGTTTTACTCGTTTTACTCGTTTTACTCGTTTTACTCGTTTTACTCGATTTACTTGTTTTACTCGTTTTACTCGTTTTACTAGTTTTACTCGTTTTACTCGTTTTACTCGTTTTACTCGTTTTACTCGTTTAACTCGTTTTACTCGTTTTACTCGTTTTACTCGTTTTACCCGTTTTACTCGTTTTACTCGTTTTACTCGTTTTACTCGTTTTACTCGTTTTACTCGTTTTACTCGCTTTACTCGTTTTACTCGTTTTATTCGTTTTATTCGTTTTATTCGTTTTATTCGTTTTATTCGTTTTACTTGTTTTACTCGTTTTACTAGTTTTGCTCGTTTTACTCGTTTTACTCGTTTTACTCGTTTTACTCGATTTACTTGTTTTACTCGTTTTACTCGTTTTACTAGTTTTACTCGTTTTACTCGTTTTACTCGTTTTACTCGTTTTACTCGTTTTACTCGTTTTACTCGTTTTACTCGTTTTACTCGTTTTACTCGTTTTACACGTTTTACTCGTTTTACTCGTTTTACTCGTTTTACTCGTTTTACTCGTTTTACTCGTTTTACTCGTTTTACTCGTTTTACTCGTTTTACTCGTTTTACTCGTTTTACTCGTTTTACTCGTTTTACTCGTTTTACTCGTTTTACTCGTTTTACTCGTTTTACTCGTTTTATTCGTTTTACTCGTTTTACTCGTTTTACTAGTTTTACTCGTTTTACTCGTTTTACTCGTTTTACTCGATTTACTTGTTTTACTCGTTTTACTCGTTTTACTAGTTTTACTCGTTTTACTCGTTTTACTCGTTTTACTCGTTTAACTCGTTTTACTCGTTTTACTCGTTTTACACGTTTTACTCGTTTTACACGTTTTACTCGTTTAACTCGTTTTACTCGTTTTACTCGTTTTACTCGTTTTACCCGTTTTATTCGTTTTACTCGTTTTACTCGTTTTACTCGTTTTACTCGTTTTACTCGTTTTACTCGTTTTACTCGTTTTACTCGTTTTACTCGTTTTACTCGTTTTACTCGTTTTACTCGTTTTACTCGTTTTACTCGTTTTACTAGTTTCACTCGTTTTACTCGTTTTACTAGTTTTACTCGTTTTACTCGTTTTACTCGTTTTACTCGTTTTACTAGTTTTACCCGTTTTACTCGTTTTACTCGTTTTACTCGTTTTACTCGTTTTACCCGTTTTACTCGTCTTACTCGCTTTACTCGCTTTACTCGCTTTACTCGTTTTACTCGTTTTACTCGTTTTACTCGTTTTACTCGTTTTACTCGTTTTACTAGTTTTACTAGTTTTACTCGTTTTACTCGTTTTACTCGTTTTACTCGTTTAACTAGTTTAACTAGTTTTACTCGTTTTACTCGGTTTACTCGGTTTACTCGTTTTACTCGTTTTACTCGTTTTACTCGTTTTACTCGTTTTACTCGTTTTACTCGTTTTACTCGTTTTACACGTTTTACTCGTTTTACACGTTTTACTCGTTTTACTCGTTTTGCTCGTTTTGCTCGTTTTACTCGTTTTACTCGTTTTACTCGTTTTACTCGTTTTACTCGTTTTACTCGTTTTACTCGTTTTACTCGTTTTACTCGTTTTACTCGTTTTACACGTTTTACACGTTTTACTCGTTTTACACGTTTTACATGTTTTACTCGTTTTACTCGTTTTACTCGTTTTACTCGTTTTACTCGTTTTACTCGTTTTACTAGTTTTGCTCGTTTTACTCGTTTTACTCGTTTTACTCGTTTTACTCGATTTACTTGTTTTACTCGTTTTACTCGTTTTACTAGTTTTACTCGTTTTACTCGTTTTACTCGTTTTACTCGTTTTACTCGTTTTACACGTTTTACTCGTTTTACTCGTTTAACTCGTTTTACTCGTTTTACTCGTTTTACTCGTTTTACTCGTTTTACCCGTTTTATTCGTTTTACTCGTTTTACTCGTTTTACTCGTTTTACTCGTTTTACTCGTTTTACTCGTTTTACTCGTTTTACTCGTTTTACTCGTTTTACTCGTTTCACTCGTTTTACTCGTTTTACTCGTTTTACTCGTTTTACTAGTTTTACTCGTTTTACTCGTTTTACTCGTTTTACTAGTTTTACCCGTTTTACTCGTTTTACTCGTTTTACTCGTTTTACTCGTTTTACTCGTTTTACCCGTTTTACCCGTTTTACTCGCTTTACTCGCTTTACTCGTTTTACTCGTTTTACTCGTTTTACTCGTTTTACTCGTTTTACTAGTTTTACTAGTTTTACTCGTTTTACTCGTTTCACTCGTTTCACTCGTTTAACTAGTTTAACTAGTTTAACTCGTTTTATTCGTTTTATTCGTTTTATTCGTTTTACTTGTTTTACTCGTTTAACTCGTTTTACTCGTTTTACTCGTTTTACTCGTTTTACCCGTTTTATTCGTTTTACTCGTTTTACTCGTTTTACTCGTTTTACTCGTTTTACTCGTTTTACTCGTTTTACTCGTTTTACTCGTTTTACTCGTTTTACTCGTTTTACTCGTTTTACTCGTTTTACTCGTTTTACTCGTTTTACTCGTTTTACTAGTTTCACTCGTTTTACTCGTTTTACTAGTTTTACTCGTTTTACTCGTTTTACTCGTTTTACTAGTTTTACCCGTTTTACTCGTTTTACTCGTTTTACTCGTTTTACTCGTTTTACTCGTTTTACCCGTTTTACTCGTCTTACTCGCTTTACTCGCTTTACTCGTTTTACTCGTTTTACTCGTTTTACTCGTTTTACTCGTTTTACTCGTTTTACTAGTTTTACTAGTTTTACTCGTTTTACTCGTTTTACTCGTTTAACTAGTTTAACTAGTTTTACTCGTTTTACTCGGTTTACTCGGTTTACTCGTTTTACTCGTTTTACTCGTTTTACTCGTTTTACTCGTTTTACTCGTTTTACTCGTTTTACACGTTTTACTCGTTTTACACGTTTTACTCGTTTTACTCGTTTTGCTCGTTTTGCTCGTTTTACTCGTTTTACTCGTTTTACTCGTTTTACTCGTTTTACTCGTTTTACTCGTTTTACTCGTTTTACTCGTTTTACTCGTTTTACACGTTTTACACGTTTTACTCGTATTACACGTTTTACACGTTTTACTCGTTTTACTCGTTTTACTCGTTTTACTCGTTTTACTCGTTTTACTCGTTTTACTAGTTTTGCTCGTTTTACTCGTTTTACTCGTTTTACTCGTTTTACTCGATTTACTTGTTTTACTCGTTTTACTCGTTTTACTAGTTTTACTCGTTTTACTCGTTTTACTCGTTTTACTCGTTTTACTCGTTTTACTCGTTTTACACGTTTTACTCGTTTTACTCGTTTTACTCGTTTAACTCGTTTTACTCGTTTTACTCGTTTTACTCGTTTTACTCGTTTTACCCGTTTTATTCGTTTTACTCGTTTTACTCGTTTTACTCGTTTTACTCGTTTTACTCGTTTTACTCGTTTTACTCGTTTTACTCGTTTTACTCGTTTTACTCGTTTTACTCGTTTTACTCGTTTTACTCGTTTCACTCGTTTTACTCGTTTTACTCGTTTTACTAGTTTTACTCGTTTTACTCGTTTTACTCGTTTTACTAGTTTTACCCGTTTTACTCGTTTTACTCGTTTTACTCGTTTTACTCGTTTTACTCGTTTTACCCGTTTTACTCGCTTTACTCGCTTTACTCGCTTTACTCGTTTTACTCGTTTTACTCGTTTTACTCGTTTTACTCGTTTTACTAGTTTTACTAGTTTTACTCGTTTTACTCGTTTCACTCGTTTCACTCGTTTAACTAGTTTAACTAGTTTAACTCGTTTTATTCGTTTTATTCGTTTATTCCTTTACTTGTTTTACTCGTTTTACTAGTTTTGCTCGTTTTACTCGTTTTACTCGTTTTACTCGTTTTACTCGATTTACTTGTTTTACTCGTTTTACTCGTTTTACTAGTTTTACTCGTTTTACTCGTTTTACTCGTTTTACTCGTTTAACTCGTTTTACTCGTTTTACTCGTTTTACACGTTTTACTCGTTTTACACGTTTTACTCGTTTAACTCGTTTTACTCGTTTTACTCGTTTTACTCGTTTTACCCGTTTTATTCGTTTTACTCGTTTTTACTATTTTACTCGTTTTACTTTACTCGTTTTAACTCGTTTTACTCGTTTTACTCGCTTTACTCGTTTACTCGTTTACTCGTTTTATTCGTTTTATTCGTTTTATTCGTTTTACTTGTTTTACTCGTTTTACTAGTTTTGCTCGTTTACTCGTTTACTCGTTTTACTCGTTTTACTCGATTTACTTGTTTTACTCGTTTTACTCGTTTTACTAGTTTTACTCGTTTTACTCGTTTTACTCGTTTTACTCGTTTAACTCGTTTTACTCGTTTTACTCTCAGTTTTACTCGTTTTACACGTTTTACTCGTTTAACTCGTTTTACTCGTTTTACTCGTTTTACTCGTTTTACCCGTTTTATACTCGTTTTACTCGTTTTACTCGTTTTACTCGTTTTACTCGTTTTACTCGTTTACTCGTTTTACTCGTTTTTACTCGTTTTATCGTTTTACTCGTTTTACTCGTTTACTCGTTTTACTCGTTTTACTCGTTTTACTCGTTTTACTCGTTTTACTAGTTTCACTCGTTTTACTCGTTTTACTAGTTTTACTCGTTTTACTCGTTTTACTCGTTTTACTAGTTTTACCCGTTTTACCCGTTTTACTCGTTTTACTCGTTTTACTCGTTTTACTCGTTTTACCCGTTTTACTCGCTTTACTCGCTTTACTCGCTTTACTCGTTTTACTCGTTTTACTCGTTTTACTCGTTTTACTCGTTTTACTCGTTTTACTCGTTTTACTCGTTTTACACGTTTTACTCGTTTTACACGTTTTACTCGTTTTACTCGTTTTGCTCGTTTTGCTCGTTTTACTCGTTTTACTCGTTTTACTCGTTTTACTCGTTTTACTCGTTTTACTCGTTTTACTCGTTTTACTCGTTTTACTCGTTTTACTCGTTTTACTCGTTTTACTCGTTTAACTAGTTTTACTCGGTTTACTCGGTTTACTCGTTTTACTCGTTTTACTCGTTTTACTCGTTTTACTCGTTTTACTCGTTTTACTCGTTTTACTCGTTTTACTCGTTTTACTCGTTTTACTCGTTTTACTCGTTTTACTCGTTTTACTCGTTTTACTCGTTTTACTCGTTTTACTCGTTTTACTCGTTTTACCCGTTTTATTCGTTTTACTCGTTTTACTCGTTTTACTCGTTTTACTCGTTTTACTCGTTTTACTAGTTTCACTCGTTTTACTCGTTTTACTAGTTTTACTCGTTTTACTCGTTTTACTCGTTTTACTCGTTTTACACGTTTTACTCGTTTTACTCGTTTTACTCGTTTTACTAGTTTTGCTCGTTTTACTAGTTTTGCTCGTTTTACTCGTTTTACTCGTTTTACTCGTTTTACTAGTTTTGCTCGTTTTACTCGTTTTACTCGTTTTACTCGTTTTACTCGTTTTACTCGTTTTACTCGTTTTACTCGTTTTACTCGTTTTACTCGTTTTACTAGTTTTACTCGTTTTACTCGTTTTACTCGTTTTACTCGTTTTACTCGTTTTACTCGTTTTACTCGTTTTACTCGTTTTACTCGTTTTACTCGTTTTACTCGTTTTACTCGTTTTACTCGTTTTACTCGTTTTACTCGTTTTACTCGTTTTACTCGTTTTACTCGTTTTACTCGTTTTACTGGTTTTACTCGTTTAACTAGTTTTACTCGTTTTACTCGTTTTACTCGTTTTACTCGTTTTACTCGTTTTACTCGTTTTACACGTTTTACTCGTTTTACTCGTTTTACACGTTTTACACGTTTTACTCGTTTTACACGTTTTACACGTTTTACTCGTTTTACTCGTTTTACTCGTTTTACTCGTTTTACTCGTTTTACTCGTTTTACTAGTTTTGCTCGTTTTACTCGTTTTACTCGTTTTACTCGTTTTACTCGATTTACTTGTTTTACTCGTTTTACTCGTTTTACTAGTTTTACTCGTTTTACTCGTTTTACTCGTTTTACTCGTTTTACTCGTTTTACTCGTTTTACTCGTTTTACTCGTTTTACTCGTTTTACTCGTTTTACTCGTTTTACTCGTTTTACTCGTTTTACTCGTTTCACTCGTTTGACTCGTTTTACTCGTTTTACTAGTTTTACTCGTTTTACTCGTTTTACTCGTTTTACTAGTTTTACCCGTTTTACTCGTTTTACTCGTTTTACTCGTTTTACTCGTTTTACTCGTTTTACCCGTTTTACTCGCTTTACTCGCTTTACTCGCTTTACTCGTTTTACTCGTTTTACTCGTTTTACTCGTTTTACTCGTTTTACTCGTTTTACTAGTTTTACTAGTTTTACTCGTTTTACTCGTTTCACTCGTTTCACTCGTTTAACTAGTTTAACTAGTTTAACTCGTTTTACTCGTTTTACTCGGTTTACTCGTTTTACTCGTTTTACTCGTTTTACTCGTTTTACTCGTTTTACTCGTTTTACTCGTTTTACTCGTTTTACTCGTTTTACTCGTTTTACTCGTTTTACTCGTTTTACTCGTTTTACACGTTTTACTCGTTTTACTCGTTTTACTCGTTTTGCTCGTTTTGCTCGTTTTACTCGTTTTACTCGTTTTACCCGTTTTACTCGTCTTACTCGCTTTACTCGCTTTACTCGTTTTACTCGTTTTACTCGTTTTACTCGTTTTACTCGTTTTACTAGTTTTACTAGTTTTACTAGTTTTACTCGTTTTACTCGTTTTACTCGTTTAACTAGTTTAACTAGTTTAACTAGTTTAACTCGTTTTACTCGTTTTACTCGGTTTACTCGTTTTACTCGTTTTACTCGTTTTACTCGTTTTACTCGTTTTACTCGTTTTACTCGTTTTACTCGTTTTACTCGTTTTACACGTTTTACTCGTTTTACACGTTTTACTCGTTTTGCTCGTTTTGCTCGTTTTGCTCGTTTTACTCGTTTTACTCGTTTTACTCGTTTTACTCGTTTTACTCGTTTTACTCGTTTTACTCGTTTTACTCGTTTTACTCGTTTTACTCGTTTTACTCGTTTAACTAGTTTTACTCGTTTTACTCGGTTTACTCGTTTTACTCGTTTTACTCGTTTTACTCGTTTTACTCGTTTTACTCGTTTTACTCGTTTTACTCGTTTTACTCGTTTTACTCGTTTTACTCGTTTTACTCGTTTTACTCGTTTTACTTGTTTTACTCGTTTTACTAGTTTTGCTCGTTTTGCTCGTTTTACTCGTTTTACTCGTTTTACTAGTTTTGCTCGTTTTACTCGTTTTACTCGTTTTACTCGTTTTACTCGTTTTACTCGTTTTACTCGTTTTACCCGTTTTATTCGTTTTACTCGTTTTACTCGTTTTACTCGTTTAACTCGTTTTACTCGTTTTACTCGTTTTACTCGTTTTACTCGTTTTACTCGTTTTACTCGTTTTACTCGTTTTACTCGTTTTACTCGTTGTACTCGTTTTACTCGTTTTACTAGTTTCACTCGTTTTACTCGTTTTACTAGTTTTACTCGTTTTACTCGTTTTACTCGTTTTACTCGTTTTACTCGTTTTACTCGTTTTACTCGTTTTACTCGTTTTACTCGTTTTACACGTTTTACTCGTTTTACTCGATTTACTTGTTTTACTCGTTTTACTCGTTTTACTCGTTTTACTAGTTTTACTCGTTTTACTCGTTTTACTCGTTTTACTCGTTTAACTCGTTTTACTCGTTTTACTCGTTTTACACGTTTTACACGTTTTACTCGTTTTACCCGTTTTATTCGTTTTACTCGTTTTACTCGTTTTACTCGATTTACACGTTTTACTCGTTTTACTCGTTTTACTCGTTTTACTAGTTTTGCTCGTTTTACTAGTTTTGCTCGTTTTACTCGTTTTACTCGTTTTACTCGTTTTACTAGTTTTGCTCGTTTTACTCGTTTTACTCGTTTTACTCGTTTAACTCGTTTTACTCGTTTTACTCGTTTTACTCGTTTTACCCGTTTTATTCGTTTTACTCGTTTTACTCGTTTTACTCGTTTTACTCGTTTTACTCGTTTTACTCGTTTTACTCGTTTTACTCGTTTTACTCGTTTTACTCGTTTTACTCGTTTTACTCGTTTTACTCGTTTTACTCGTTTTACTCGTTTTACTCGTTTTACTCGTTTTACTCGTTTTACTCGTTTTACTCGTTTTACTAGTTTCACTCGTTTCACTCGTTTCACTCGTTTGACTCGTTTTACTCGTTTTACTCGTTTTACTCGTTTTACTCGTTTTACTCGTTTTACTCGTTTTACTCGTTTTACTCGTTTTACTCGTTTTACTCGTTTTACTCGTTTTACTCGTTTTACTCGTTTTACTCGTTTTACTAGTTTTACTAGTTTCACTAGTTTCACTCGTTTTACTAGTTTTACTCGTTTTACTCGTTTTACTCGTTTTACTAGTTTTACTCGTTTTACTCGTTTTACTCGTTTTACTCGTTTTACTCGTTTTACTCGTTTTACTCGTTTTACTCGTTTTACTCGTTTTACTCGTTTTACTCGTTTTACTCGTTTTACTCGTTTTACTCGTTTTACTCGTTTTACTCGTTTTACTCGTTTTACTCGTTTTACTCGTTTTACACGTTTTACTCGTTTTACTCGTTTAACTCGTTTTACGCGTTTTACTCGTTTTACTCGTTTTACCCGTTTTATTCGTTTTACTCGTTTTACTCGTTTTACTCGTTTTACTCGTTTTACTCGTTTTACCCGTTTTACTCGTTTTACTCGTTTTACTCGTTTTACTCGTTTTACTCGTTTTACCCGTTTTACTCGCTTTACTCGCTTTACTCGCTTTACTCGCTTTACTCGTTTTACTCGTTTTACTCGTTTTACTCGTTTTACTCGTTTTACTCGTTTTACTAGTTTTACTAGTTTTACTCGTTTTACTCGTTTCACTCGTTTCACTCGTTTAACTAGTTTAACTAGTTTAACTCGTTTTACTCGGTTTACTCGGTTTACTCGTTTTACTCGTTTTACTCGTTTTACTCGTTTTACTCGTTTTACTCGTTTTACTCGTTTTACTCGTTTTACTCGTTTTACTCGTTTTACTCGTTTTACTCGTTTTACTCGTTTTACTCGTTTTACACGTTTTACTCGTTTTACTCGTTTTGCTCGTTTTGCTCGTTTTGCTCGTTTTACTCGTTTTACTCGTTTTACCCGTTTTACTCGTCTTACTCGCTTTACTCGCTTTACTCGTTTTACTCGTTTTACTCGTTTTACTCGTTTTACTCGTTTTACTAGTTTTACTAGTTTTACTCGTTTTACTCGTTTTACTCGTTTAACTAGTTTAACTAGTTTAACTCGTTTTACTCGTTTTACTCGTTTTACTCGTTTTACTCGTTTTACTCGTTTTACTCGTTTTACTCGTTTTACTCGTTTTACTCGTTTTACTCGTTTTACACGTTTTACTCGTTTTACACGTTTTACACGTTTTACTCGTTTTACTCGTTTTGCTCGTTTTACTCGTTTTACTCGTTTTACTCGTTTTACTCGTTTTACTCGTTTTACTCGTTTTACTCGTTTTACTCGTTTTACTCGTTTTACTCGTTTTACTCGTTTTACTCGTTTTACTCGTTTTACTCGTTTTACTCGTTTTACTCGTTTTACTCGTTTTACTCGTTTTACTCGTTTTACTCGTTTCACTAGTTTCACTCGTTTCACTCGTTTCACTCGTTTTACTCGTTTTACTCGTTTTACTCGTTTTACTCGTTTTACTCGTTTTACTCGTTTTACTCGTTTTACTCGTTTTACTCGTTTTACTCGTTTTACTCGTTTTACTCGTTTTACTCGTTTTACTCGTTTTACTCGTTTTACTCGTTTTACTCGTTTTACTCGTTTCACTCGTTTTACTCGTTTTACTAGTTTTACTAGTTTTACTCGTTTTACTCGTTTTACTCGTTTTACTAGTTTTACTCGTTTTACTCGTTTTACTCGTTTTACTCGTTTTACTCGTTTTACTCGTTTTACTCGTTTTACTCGTTTTACTCGTTTTACTCGTTTTACTCGTTTTACTCGTTTTACTCGTTTTACTCGTTTTACTCGTTTTACTCGTTTTACTCGTTTTACTCGTTTAACTAGTTTTACTCGTTTTACTCGTTTTACTCGTTTTACTCGTTTTACTCGTTTTACTCGTTTTACTCGTTTTACTCGTTTTACTCGTTTTACTCGTTTTACTCGTTTTACACGTTTTACTCGTTTTACACGTTTTACACGTTTTACTCGTTTTGCTCGTTTTGCTCGTTTTACTCGTTTTACTCGTTTTACTCGTTTTACTAGTTTTGCTCGTTTTACTCGTTTTACTCGTTTTACTCGATTTACTGGTTTTACTCGTTTTACTCGTTTTACTAGTTTTACTAGTTTTACTAGTTTTACTAGTTTTACTCGTTTTACTCGTTTTACTCGTTTTACACGTTTTACTCGTTTTACTCGTTTAACTCGTTTTACTCGTTTTACTCGTTTTACTCGTTTTACTCGTTTTACCCGTTTTATTCGTTTTACTCGTTTTACTCGTTTTACTCGTTTTACTCGTTTTACTCGTTTTACTCGTTTTACTCGTTTTACTCGTTTTACTCGTTTTACTCGTTTTACTCGTTTTACCCGTTTTACTCGCTTTACTCGCTTTACTCGCTTTACTCGTTTTACTCGTTTTACTCGTTTTACTCGTTTTACTCGTTTTACTCGTTTTACTAGTTTTACTAGTTTTACTCGTTTTACTCGTTTTACTCGTTTAACTAGTTTAACTAGTTTAACTCGTTTTACTCGGTTTACTCGGTTTACTCGTTTTACTCGTTTTACTCGTTTTACTCGTTTAACTAGTTTTACTCGTTTTACTCGGTTTACTCGTTTTACTCGTTTTACTCGTTTTACTCGTTTTACTCGTTTTACTCGTTTTACTCGTTTTACTCGTTTTACTAGTTTCACTAGTTTCACTCGTTTTACTCGTTTTACTAGTTTTACTCGTTTTACTCGTTTTACTCGTTTTACTAGTTTTGCTCGTTTTACTCGTTTTACTCGGTTTACTCGTTTTACTCGTTTTACTCGTTTTACTCGTTTTACTCGTTTTACTAGTTTTACCCGTTTTACTCGTTTTACTCGTTTTACTCGTTTTACTCGTTTTACTCGTTTTACTCGTTTTACTCGTCTTACTCGTCTTACTCGCTTTACTCGTTTTACTCGTTTTACTCGTTTTACTCGTTTTACTCGTTTTACTAGTTTTACTAGTTTTACTCGTTTTACTCGTTTTACTCGTTTAACTAGTTTAACTAGTTTAACTCGTTTTACTCGGTTTACTCGGTTTACTCGTTTTACTCGTTTTACTCGTTTTACTCGTTTTACTCGTTTTACTCGTTTTACTCGTTTTACACGTTTTACTCGTTTTACACGTTTTACACGTTTTACTCGTTTTGCTCGTTTTACTCGTTTTGCTCGTTTTACTCGTTTTACTCGTTTTACTCGTTTTACTCGTTTTACTCGTTTTACTCGTTTTACTCGTTTTACTCGTTTTACTCGTTTTACTCGTTTTACTCGTTTTACTCGTTTAACTAGTTTACTCGTTTTACTCGGTTTACTCGTTTTACTCGTTTTACTCGTTTTACTCGTTTTACTCGTTTTACTCGTTTTACTCGTTTTACTCGTTTTACTCGTTTTACTCGTTTTACTCGTTTTACTCGTTTTACTCGTTTTACACGTTTTACTCGTTTTACACGTTTTACTCGTTTTACTCGTTTTACTCGTTTTACTCGTTTTGCTCGTTTTACTCGTTTTACTCGTTTTACTCGTTTTACTAGTTTTGCTCGTTTTGCTCGTTTTACTCGTTTTACTCGTTTTACTCGATTTACTTGTTTTACTCGTTTTACTCGTTTTACTAGTTTTACTCGTTTTACTCGTTTTACTCGTTTTACTCGTTTAACTCGTTTAACTCGTTTTACTCGTTTTACTCGTTTTACTCGTTTTACTCGTTTTACCCGTTTTACTCGTTTTACTCGTTTTACTCGTTTTACTCGTTTTACTCGTTTTACTCGCTTTACTCGTTTCATTCGTTTTATTCGTTTTATTCGTTTTACTTGTTTTACTCGTTTTACTCGTTTTACTCGTTTCACTCGTTTCACTCGTTTTACTCGTTTTACTCGTTTTACTCGTTTTACTCGTTTTACTCGTTTTACTCGTTTTACTAGTTTCACTCGTTTTACTCGTTTCACTAGTTTTACTCGTTTTACTCGTTTTACACGTTTTACTCGTTTTACTCGTTTTACTCGTTTTACTCGTTTTACTCGTTTTACTCGTTTTACTCGTTTTACTCGTTTTACTCGTTTTACTCGTTTTACTCGTTTTACTCGTTTTACACGTTTTACTCGTTTTACACGTTTTACACGTTTTACTCGTTTTGCTCGTTTTACTCGTTTTGCTCGTTTTACTCGTTTTACTCGTTTTACTCGTTTTACTCGTTTTACTCGTTTTACTCGTTTTACTCGTTTTACTCGATTTACTTGTTTTACTCGTTTTACTCGTTTTACTAGTTTTACTCGTTTTACTCGTTTTACTCGTTTTACTCGTTTTACTCGTTTAACTCGTTTAACTCGTTTTACTCGTTTTACTCGTTTTACTCGTTTTACTCGTTTTACCCGTTTTACTCGTTTTACTCGTTTTACTCGTTTTACTCGTTTTACTCGTTTTACTCGCTTTACTCGTTTTATTCGTTTTATTCGTTTTATTCGTTTTACTTGTTTTACTCGTTTTACTCGTTTTACTCGTTTCACTCGTTTCACTCGTTTTACTCGTTTTACTCGTTTTACTCGTTTTACTCGTTTTACTCGTTTTACTCGTTTTACTAGTTTCACTCGTTTTACTCGTTTCACTAGTTTTACTCGTTTTACTCGTTTTACACGTTTTACTCGTTTTACTCGTTTTACTCGTTTTACTCGTTTTACTCGTTTTACTCGTTTTACTCGTTTTACTCGTTTTACTCGTTTAACTAGTTTAACTCGTTTAACTCGTTTTACTCGTTTTACTCGTTTTACTCGTTTTACTCGGTTTACTCGTTTTACTCGTTTTACTCGTTTTACTCGTTTTACTCGTTTTACTCGTTTTACTCGTTTTACTCGTTTTACTCGTTTTACTCGTTTTACTCGTTTTACTCGTTTTACTCGTTTTACTCGTTTTACTCGTTTTACTCGTTTTACTCGTTTTACTAGTGTGACGTCCCACTATTTTTCGCGCAGTCGTAATTAGAGTCTTCCCCACAAATTACTCCAAATCTTCGCCAAAATCCCTCGAATTCAAATCTTACCCCTTTTTCCCAACTACCGACCACCTTGACGATATACCTTAGCGGTCCCTATCTCAAGATGATCTACTACGAAATCCCCTTCCCTCTACGCCCTACGAGGCACGATCTCCTCCCTCACCTTCAAGGTCTAAACAAGTCCCTCGTCCCAAAAACCCTCTTACATCGAGACTACGTCTCACGACCTCCCTACGACCCACCGAGTCAAAGCCACTCTTACCCCGTTCCAATCAAAACACGCAAACCACATGTAACTAGTTTGAGTCCCCCTTCTCGAGCGCCCCTCATAAAAACCCCGGAAATAATATTGCGAAGTCCTTTTCGAATGCCCTTTATAAAAAACCCGGAAGTCTTATTGCGACGCATATTTCGTGCATGAGTCACGGTGCATACCGCGCACACCCCTCATACCTAAACACTGTATAAATACAAGGGCCCCAGAGGCCGTAGCACTCTTCTTCTACGGGCTCTTCTTCTACGGACTCTTCTTCTACGGACTCTTCTTCTACGGAAAGCTCTTCCATAGAGACAGTTCAAAGAAAGTAACAATTTAACTAACGTGCAGTAAATTCAGTGCAACTACTCTCGACGAGAGATTCACTTTCGACAACAACTGTGAGCAATTAATATTACTTATTATAACACTGCATATCATCGCCATTTATATTACACTTTCTTGCTTATGCTTTTCTTATTATTGCTTATCGTTTATATCATCTTAACATTCCTAACGCTTATTGCTTTTCATATTCTTGTCTATTGCTAATACTCGCATATTTCATGTTCATCTATATATTGCTATTGTTTACCATTTATATAAATGTTTTGTGCTAATGCTCAACGTCCCACGCATTATTATAATATTACCACATATGCTTTGAACTGAATAAACGTTCTTATTCTAAATAACGCTTCGAATTATTGTAGTGATCCTTCGGTTACGGAATTACCGAATCATAACAAGCCACTGCAACAGCTGATCTCGGTTCGCGAACTCCGGGATTTCTTACAGTGTTTACAAGGCTTACTTTCGTATAGGCCTTGTACGACCATACCGTTACCTCTATTATAAAGAAATATAACGCGAAGTTTCTTATATTAATGCAACGGTAAATCCAATTATCAGGACTTTAAATACCCATGCTTGTGTCTAACGGGTGTCACTCTGGTGCTTGATTACTGCTTTACCTTCCCTGGTTGCTTGCGCCGCGAAACTTGTTTTCGTGCCTAACTCCCATCGTGCCTAGTGCCGCGAAACCTGTTTTCGTGCCTAACTCCCATCGTTCCTAGTGCCGCGAAACCTGTTTTCGTGCCTAACTCCCATCGTTCCTAGTGCCGCGAAACTTGTTTTCGTGCCTAACTCCTGCCTCACTTTGTGCCGCGAAACTAGTTTTCGTGCCAAAGTCCTATCCTGCTTAGTGCCGCGAAGCTGGTTTTCGTGCCTAAACTCCCCCAACTAGCCTTGTGTCGCGAAACTGGTTTTCGTGCCAAGGCTTCCTCCCGATCTACCCCAACTATGTCATTCCCCTAAAAAAGACCTTCACCCGGGACGTGACATAAATTTGGTGACAGCGGTGGGATGTTCGTCTACCGTTAACAAAGAATAGGTTCTTTGTATATACGGTACCCACAACGTCCCTATATCTAGAATGTGCATTACATACCCTCTTCGAAGCGTGCTATCTTACCGGAGCCGCAGACTACAAAGCATTTCAGCATATTTGAATGCGCTGATCTGCGTTTCTGGCGGCATAGCAACAACCACGGACGGCAGCGAGATTTGCCTAAATTGCTCTAGCTTTTCGCCTGCAGATACGGTAGAAGTATATTGGACCCATTATTATTATACGTATAACGCACCTAAATATTGCCCTCGGTGCAGAAATCCTCTAATTCCAGGGCGCCCCATAAGTAACTGCGACGAGTGCTCAGAAAGTTACCTCCTCTCAAATAAGAGCTACATTAGATTTGATAATTTTACCCGGGTTTAAAACACCTTGATTTTTAAATAACGGCTACCGGACGCTGAAAACATTAGAATATTTCTAAGGCAACCCCAAACAATACAACCATGTCTGTGTACGGCGAAACCGACGACTCTTGCGTACTAGACCAAATCGCGGGCGCTTCCGCTAACGCTGTAAACTCCGCTACCGCCGAATTAATGGAGAAAGTGCAATTATTACGACAGAAACAAGCCGAAATCGAGAGCTTGCACGGGAAATACATTAGAAACCCGGAATCCAATACGCACTCGGACATAGCTACAGGCTCGAGGCACCCCGCGCCTGAAGGCCTCTCCGATCAAATTCACGCCATCCGCGAGATGATAGAAAAACTTCTCGTACCCCCGCCAACGGCGAACAATTTCGCCACTCCGGGTTCCTCCCGTTTCGATAGGAAACCGGTATTAAATTTCGGGGACATTTCGGACCAAGGTCCATCGCCCCAGATCAAATTGAAAGACGCCGTAGAAACGGTCCCAAAGTTTAATGGTCACAACATGTCTGTGTTGCAATTCGCGAGAGCCTGCAACAGGGCTAAGGCTCTGATTCCCTCGCAAGCCGAACCCCAGCTAACGAGGTTGTTGAGAAATAAGCTGCAAGACCATGCGTACTTGGCCGTTGAGGATCGGGCCTTCGACTCCGTAAACGACCTAATTAAGCAACTCAAACGTACCTTTTCTCCTGCTAAATCATCGGACCACTATCGTGGGGAACTCGCTAACGTCATAAAAGGAAACAACGAGCACATACTGGAATACATTTCACGCGTTAAGGACCTCCGATTCGCCATTCTAGAAGAGGACAGAGAATACTATCGCGACTTCGCGCGAAATCGCCCTCAGGAATTAGATCGGCTAACCCTAGATTCGTTCGTCGATGGACTTCCCCCCCACATTAGGATGAGGCTACAGCAACACCAATTCGATACGCTCGACGAAGCGTTCGATCAAGCCGTGCTCGTAGACAAGAAGATTGACAGGGACCGCCTACGATTTTCGGAGCAGAAGACTCCGAAATTAACTTGCCAACTCTGCAACAAAACGGGCCACGACGCGCGGTCCTGTCGAGGTAATCAAGGTTCAACCGCCCAACCTTACGAAAGGCATCCTCCAAACCGCGCTGCGGAATATGGACACCAAGCGCCCAAACCTCTGCTCCCTTACTGGGACAAAAACCGACCTCCTCCTTCAAGGCCTACGGAGCTACGAATTTGTGGATATTGTAAGAAGCCCGGCCATTTGATCTCGGAATGCAGGAAACGTATGTTTAATAACAACGACCGAAACCCTGGAACCTTCCGACAAAGGGATTCGGGAAACGCCCCGCCCCCACGGACGACTATGGATGCGTACCGTGGAACGGGCCAAACAGGAGCGCGTCCAATCATAATACAAGCGGACACGGAAAGACCGCTACTAGAATCGCCACCGCGCAACTAAACACCGATGGTAAGGTCCCATCCGTAATAATCCAATCCACGGACTTCGGGAAAACGCCCGAATTAATGATCGATACCGGCTCGGAGGTAAATTTGTTAAAAATCCAGGCCGTAAAGCGATTCCAAGACATCGACCCGGGAAACCAAGTATTATTGAGAGGTATTTCACATGATCCCGTCTCTACCCTTGGAACAATAAGAGTAACCATCTTGGGCAATGACGTCACGTTCCATGTAGTCGACGACGACTTCCCAATTAAAACTCAAGGAATATTAGGGTCAGAATTTTTAATGGAACGCGACGTAACAATAAACTACTTAGAAAAGCGTTTAGAGTTCCACGGAACTTCAATTCCGTTTGTAGACAGGAACCCGATCGTATTAACCGCTAGATCAAAGACCACCTTCTTCGTACATGTAGGTAACCCGAATATAGAAGAAGGGTATTTGCCCCGGTTAGACCTAGGTACAGGAGTCCATGCCGGTAACGCGCTTGTCCGTAACCAAGACGGCAAGGCATACCTGCAAATAATAAATTCAAATGGGGTAGACACAGCAGTCACAATACCCACCGTTGAACTAGAGGAATTCGACAGGATAATTCCGGAACCCAGACAAAACCGACCAAAAGAGACTACAATGCCGACAGGCACTACTCCCATCCCCGACCTAATAAAAAACAAGTCCCTCTTAGCCCCGGATCCGTCGATCCACTATTTCGAGGCACCCGCGAAGGTGCACTCACCCTCAACCCCTGCGCATTACGCCAAATTTACCCTTCCCCTAACCTCCCTTAAGTCTCTTGCGGTTACGTCTGGATCAAAAACACGGGAAAATTCCGAGGAAACCCCTTCGAGGGTAGAACGAATACTCCAATCAATCTCAACGGAACATATGAATCAAGAGGAAAAACACCATGTCCAAGAAATTATAAGGAAAAATCACGACCTTTTCCATCTACCAGACGAGAAGTTAGGTCATACAAATGTCATCCAGCACAGGATCCAGACGACGGACCCAGTGCCTGTCAACACGAAACAATATCGCTTCCCTCCAGTACATAAGAAGGAAATCGACCAACAAGTACGCAAGCTACTGGAAAATGAAATTGTGAAACCATCGTTGTCTCCTTACAACTCACCCGTCTGGATCGTGTCCAAGAAGCCAGGACCTGATGGGGAACCCCAGTGGCGAATGGTAATAGATTTTAGGGAACTCAACAAAAAGACCGTTCCCGACGCATACCCGCTTCCAAATATCAATGAGATATTGGATCAATTAGGAGGAGCCAAGTACTTCTCCGTGTTTGACCTCGCTTCGGGATTCCACCAAATACCTATGAAGCCGGAAGACGCACCAAAAACAGCATTCTCTACACCTCATGGACACTACGAGTTTGTAAGAATGCCATTTGGGCTTTGTAATGCACCGGCGACTTTCCAACGTCTGATGGACCACACCCTTACGGGGCTCCAGGGCACAGAAATGTTCGTTTATTTGGACGATATCGTCCTCTACGCAAGTTCCCTCACGGAACACTTAATTAAATTTAAAAAACTCGCCCATCGCTTACGAGAGGCAAACCTTAAACTCCAACCTTCCAAATGTAAGTTCCTGCACAGAGAAGTCGCATATTTGGGACACATAATCACCGAGGAGGGTGTGAAACCGGACCAACAAAAAGTCCAAGCAGTCCGGAACTACCCTGCACCTCGCACACCAAAGGGAATCAAAGAATTCCTTGGACTGGCCGGATATTACAGAAGGTTTATCCCAGAGTTTTCTAAAACGGCTCGCCCATTAACCTCGTTACTGAAGAAGGACACAGCATTCGCCTGGGGACCGTCCCAGCAAAGCGCCTTCGATCATCTAAGATCAGCATTGCAGAACGAACCTATCCTGCAATATCCAAATTTTGAACTGGAATTTCACGTTACTACAGACGCCTCCGAATATGCTATAGGAGGAATATTGAGTCAAGCTGTCACAGATAAAGAGCTACCGATTGCTTACGCTTCCCGACTCCTGAACAAGGCCGAAATAAATTACTCGACTATAGAAAAGGAACTCTTAGCTATAGTATACTGCGTCAGATACTTCCGACCTTACCTTTATGGAAGGAAATTTATTTTATATACCGACCATCAACCCTTGATTTGGTTACATAAGGTGAAGGACCCGACGTCACGCCTCGTTAGATGGCGCCTAAAACTAGCGGAATATAAATATGAAATTCGCTATCAGCCAGGAAAAAGCAACAAACTTGCCGACGCCCTATCCCGTAACCCTCCTACAGTAGCAGCTTGTCCTGTAAGACCGCGAGAAGAAGCAGACGACGATTGGGAGGACCTATCAGGTACACCAAGTAGCCCCAAGAGGCCTCGGACCGTCAACGCACCAACCTCCGCAGCAACACCTACGGCCAGCACCCATTGGGGAACGATACCCCGAAGAACACAGCCGTACCGAAAAGTGCGCCAAAAGGAAACACCCACGACGAAACCACCAGATTCCTCTCCGAATACCCTACAAGAAACGATGAGTAGTGTAGAGGAGGAGAACCAAGAAGAAGAAAGTGAGCGGTTGAGTACTCCCCATTCAATCATGTCGCCTCCGCGACCATTCACACCACAGGAACCGGATGATCCAGACTCCGAGGCAGTATCAATGGGGTCAAACGAATCGAGTTCAGACTCGGATTCCTCAATAATCGAGCTGGACGATCTTCACGAAGCAGCATACGAGGCAGACCCCGATCGAGACATCAGGGTGACGCCGTCAATCAGCCGCGACCCGCTATCCCTACGAAAAGATACACTCGTCTTCTTTCTAAGCGCGGATGGAAAGCCGTGCGACGACGGAGCTAAACATTTGGAAGCAATGGGAACTCTAACGGCACCAAGCGACCTCACACTGGGCAAAGCCCACGTGAAATACAATAAGGGACAAATCCTTATCGGACTGGTTATTAAGGAAACTAAAGATACGCCCTTAACCGCGACGACATGGGATGACGCCCTTGCCTCTCTCAAAAACGTAGTACGTGAACTGATAATACATTCATTTAGCATAGCTAAAACGACAAATATCGACCAGCTAAACTGGCAAGATATTATTATGGGTGTCCTCGAAGCCGTCAATGACGAGGACACTAGCGTTACCATTTGTTTACAACTAATTCAAATCCCCGTAGAATCGGAACGACAAAACATAATTACGGAAAATCACGCATCCGCGATAGCCGGACATAAGGGAGTAACTAAAACATATAACCGCATCCGCTCCCACTACTTTTGGAAAGGTATGAAGAAAGCCGTAGAAAGCTACGTTCGGAACTGCGCGGACTGCCAACGGAAGAAACTCGTCCGTGTTAAAACCAGACAACCGATGATTCTTACTGATACGCCTGGACGCGCTTTCGATAAGGTTGCGCTGGATATAGTAGGGCCTCTGCCTACCACAAGAGCAGGCAACACCTACATACTAACTATCCAGGATTTACTGACCAAATACTTTGTATGTGAGCCCCTCAAACAATCCACGTCAATAAAAATTGCAGATACATTCATCAAAAAATTCATCTGTCAATTCGGAGCTCCCAGAGCCATCCTCACCGATCAAGGAACAAATTTCACTAGTAACTTCATGAAAGCGGTAGCACGGAAATTTAAAATCCAACAATTTCGAACCACAGCCTTTCACCCGCAGACTAACGGCTCTTTAGAGCGATCGCACCACGTTTTGACCGAATATCTGAAAATGTTTATCGGTAGATACAGCGACTGGGACGAATGGACCGATTTGGCCGCGTTCTCTTATAACACTAGTGTCCACGAGGGCACTGGTTACACTCCGCACGAGTTAGTATTCGGGAAAGTAGCCCGGGTGCCCAGCCGAAGTCCGGTACCCGAAGATTTTGACAACGAAACATATAACCATTACTTCTCGAAACTAAGCACGAGGGTGCAAGAATTACAAACCGCCACAGCGGAAAAGCTCAATCAATCTAAAATTCGGTACAAAAGATATTACGACAAACAGATTAACGAAGAAACCTTCAAACCGGGCGACTCAGTTTTGGTTCTAATAGAACCGCGAAAAGGAAAATTTGGTGACCAGTACTCTGGTCCGCACACAATACTGGAGGTAATCCCTTCACAAAATTTAAAAATTTCCTGGAAAGGCAGGACCAGGATAATACATGCGAATAAAGCGCGCCTTGGTCGAATGCGCGAGAGTCCCGGTTGAGCGTAATAACACCAAACCTATATACATGTGATTAATCAATTTAAACCCATTTCTAAAAGTAGCAAAAATACCAGCCATGCCCGCCTCTAGAGGAGATGGGCCTTCCCCCAGAAGGCCGCATAAGGGTGGAGGAAAGGGCCATAAACTGGCCCAACTCCGATGGCGGCGCCGGCAGGCCATAAAGGAAGGCAGGAGCGTTTCGCCCCTCCTCCCCAGGATAACATCCTCCGTCGTCATCAGGGAGGCCATAGAGGTCATCACCATCGATGACTCGCCCCCGCCAACGCCGACGGATTGGGAGAAGATGCAGGAGGCCGCAACACCCCCGCCCCCGTATAACCCTCCCGCGTACGCGGCGACGGAACGGGGACTCGCCCCTCCAGCACCCTACCAGATCCTAACACCATCCCTAGGTCCCGACTTCCCCGTTCCTTCCGTCATTCCACCTTGGCCAGGAGTGGTGGAAATCCTGGACACGAGGTCAGCCACCAGGGTCCCAGACCACGAGGGGCTGACACCCGAGTTTTTGAGATGGTTCGATGACCTATATCAGAGCGGTCAGGACCTCACCTTCCTCCTGGATGAGTGCACCCCCTATTAAGTCCCCTCCCCACCTATCCTGTAAATAGTTCCCGTCCTAACAAACCTTCCTTCCACCCCCCTCTTCCTTGTAAATAAATCCCTTGTATATATTTCCCTTTAGTAATAATTTCATTATTAAAAATCAAATTTTTTTTATTATTTTCATTTTTTCGGGGCACCATAAATATATATTTGTTTTTCGCGTGATGGCGAACAGCTAAGTCCATCCCGCTCCTTAATGTTAAGAAATGCAGGCATTTCTTCATATAAGGGGGGAGGTGTGACGTCCCACTATTTTTCGCGCAGTCGTAATTAGAGTCTTCCCCACAAATAACTCCAAATCTTCGCCAAAATCCCTCGAATTCAAATCTTACCCCTTTTTCCCAACTACCGACCACCTTGACGATATACCTTAGCGGTCCCTACCTCAAGATGATCTACTACGAAATCCCCTTCCCTCTACGCCCTACGAGGCACGATCTCCTCCCTCACCTTCAAAGTCTAAACAAGTCCCTCGTCCCAAAAACCCTCTTACATCGAGACTACGTCTCACGACCTCCCTACGACCCACCGAGTCAAAGCCACTCTTACCCCGTTCCAATCAAAACACGCAAACCACATGTAACTAGTTTGAGTCCCCCTTCTCGAGCGCCCCTCATAAAAACCCCGGAAATAATATTGCGAAGTCCTTTTCGAATGCCCTTTATAAAAAACCCGGAAGTCTTATTGCGACGCATATTTCGTGCATGAGTCACGGTGCATACCGCGCACACCCCTCATACCTAAACACTGTATAAATACAAGGGCCCCAGAGGCCGTAGCACTCTTCTCTTCTTCTACGGACTCTTCTTCTACGGAAAGCTCTTCCATAGAGACAGTTCAAAGAAAGTAACAATTTAACTAACGTGCAGTAAATTCAGTGCAACTACTCTCGACGAGAGATTCACTTTCGACAACAACTGTGAGCAATTAATATTACTTATTATAACACTGCATATCATCGCCATTTATATTACACTTTCTTGCTTATGCTTTTCTTATTATTGCTTATCGTTTATATCATCTTAACATTCCTAACGCTTATTGCTTTTCATATTCTTGTCTATTGCTAATACTCGCATATTTCATGTTCATCTATATATTGCTATTGTTTACCATTTATATAAATGTTTTGTGCTAATGCTCAACGTCCCACGCATTATTATAATATTACCACATATGCTTTGAACTGAATAAACGTTCTTATTCTAAATAACGCTTCGAATTATTGTAGTGATCCTTCGGTTACGGAATTACCGAATCATAACAAGCCACTGCAACAGCTGATCTCGGTTCGCGAACTCCGGGATTTCTTACAGTGTTTACAAGGCTTACTTTAGTATAGGCCTTGTACGACCATACCGTTACCTCTATTATAAAGAAATATAACGCGAGGTTTCTTATATTAATGCAACGGTAAATCCAATTATCAGGACTTTAAATACCCATGCTAGTGTCTAACGGGTGTCACTCTGGTGCTTGATTACTGCTTTACCTTCCCTGGTTGCTTGCGCCGCGAAACTTGTTTTCGTGCCTAACTCCCATCGTGCCTAGTGCCGCGAAACCTGTTTTCGTGCCTAACTCCCATCGTTCCTAGTGCCGCGAAACCTGTTTTCGTGCCTAACTCCCATCGTTCCTAGTGCCGCGAAACTTGTTTTCGTGCCTAACTCCTGCCTCACTTTGTGCCGCGAAACTAGTTTTCGTGCCAAAGTCCTATCCTGCTTAGTGCCGCGAAGCTGGTTTTCGTGCCTAAACTCCCCCAACTAGCCTTGTGTCGCGAAACTGGTTTTCGTGCCAAGGCTTCCTCCCGATCTACCCCAACTATGTCATTCCCCTAAAAAAGACCTTCACCCGGGACGTGACACGAGTAAAACGAGTAAAACGAGTAAAACGAGTAAAACGAGTAAAACGAGTAAAACGAGTAAAACGAGTAAAACGAGTAAAACGAGTAAAACGAGTAAAACGAGTAAAACGAGTAAAACGAGTAAAACGAGTAAAACGAGTAAAACGAGTAAAACGAGTAAAACGAGTAAAACGAGTAAAACGAGTAAAACGAGTAAAACGAGTAAAACGAGTAAAACTAGTAAAACGAGTAAAACGAGTAAAACGAGTAAAACGAGTAAAACGAGTAAAACGAGTAAAACGAGTAAAACGAGTAAAACGAGTAAAACGAGTAAAACGAGTAAAACGAGTAAAACGAGTAAAACGAGTAAATCTAGTAAATCTAGTAAAACTAGTAAATCGAGTAAAACTAGTAAAACGAGTAAAGCGAGTAAAACTAGTAAAACTAGTAAATCGAGTAAAACTAGTAAAACGAGTAAAACGAGTAAAACGAGTAAAACGAGTAAAACGAGTAAAACGAGTAAAACGAGTAAAACGAGTGAAACGAGTGAAACGAGTAAAACGAGTAAAACGAGTAAAACGAGTAAAACGAGTAAAACGAGTAAAACGAGTAAAACGAGTAAAACGAGTAAAACGAGTAAAACGAGTAAAACTAGTAAAACGAGTAAAACGAGTAAAACGAGTAAAACGAGTAAAACGAGTAAAACGAGTAAAACGAGTAAAACGAGTAAAACGAGTAAAACGAGTAAAACGAGTAAAACGAGTAAAACGAGTAAAACGAGTAAAACGAGTAAAACGAGTAAAACGAGTAAAACGAGTAAAACGAGTAAAACGAGTAAAACGAGTAAAACGAGTAAAACGAGTAAAACGAGTAAAACGAGTAAAACGAGTAAATCTAGTAAATCTAGTAAAACTAGTAAAACGAGTAAAACGAGTAAAACGAGTAAAACGAGTAAAACGAGTAAAACGAGTAAAACGAGTAAAACGAGTAAAACGAGTAAAACGAGTAAAACGAGTAAAACGAGTAAAACGAGTAAAACTAGTAAAACTAGTAAAACGAGTAAAACGAGTAAAACGAGTAAAACGAGTAAAACGAGTAAAACGAGTAAAACGAGTAAAACTAGTAAAACTAGTAAAACTAGTAAAACGAGTAAAACGAGTAAAACGAGTAAAACGAGTAAAACGAGTAATACGAGTAATACGAGTAATACGAGTAAAACGAGTAAAACGAGTAAAACGAGTAAAACGAGTAAAACGAGCAAAACGAGCAAAACGAGCAAAACGAGCAAAACGAGCAAAACGAGCAAAACGAGCAAAACGAGCAAAACGAGCAAAACGAGCAAAACGAGCAAAACGAGCTAAACGAGCAAAACGAGCAAACGAGCAAAACGAGCAAAAACGAGTAAAACGAGTAAAACGAGTAAAACGAGTAAAACGAGTAAATCGAGTAAATCGAGTAAATCGAGTAAAACGAGTAAACGAGTAAAACGAGTAAAACGAGTAAAACGAGTAAAACGAGTAAAACGAGTAAAACGAGTAAAACGAGTAAAACGAGTAAAACGAGTAAAACGAGTAAAACGAGTAAAACGAGTAAAACGAGCAAAACGAGTAAAACGAGTAAAACGAGCAAAACGAGCAAAACGAGCAAAACGAGCAAAACGAGCAAAACGAGTAAAACGAGTAAAACGAGTAAAACGAGTAAAACGAGTAAAACGAGTAAAACGAGTAAAACGAGTAAATCGAGTAAAACGAGTAAAACGAGTAAAACGAGTAAAACGAGTAAAACGAGTAAAACGAGTAAAACGAGTAAAACGAGTAAAACGAGTAAAACGAGTAAAACGAGTAAAACGAGTAAAACGAGTAAAACGAGTAAAACGAGTAAAACGAGTAAAACGAGTAAAACGAGTAAAACGAGTAAAACGAGTAAAACGAGTAAAACTAGTAAAACGAGTAAATCGAGTAAAACGAGTAAATCGAGTAAACGAGTAAAACGAGTAAATCGAGTAAAACGAGTAAAACGAGTAAAACGAGTAAAACGAGTAAAACGAGTAAAACGAGTAAAACGAGTAAAACGAGTAAAACGAGTAAAACGAGTAAAACGAGTAAAACGAGTAAAACGAGTAAAACGAGTAAAACGAGTAAAACGAGTAAAACGAGTAAACGAGGTAAAACGAGTAAAACGAGTAAAACGAGTAAAACGAGTAAAACGAGTAAAACGAGTAAAACGAGTAAAACGAGTAAAACGAGTAAAACGAGTAAAACGAGTAAAACGAGTAAAACTAGTAAAACGAGTAAAACGAGTAAAACGAGTAAAACGAGTAAAACGAGTAAAACGAGTAAAACGAGTAAAACGAGTAAAACGAGTAAAACGAGTAAAACGAGTAAAACGAGTAAAACGAGTAAATCTAGTAAATCTAGTAAAACTAGTAAATCGAGTAAAACTAGTAAAACGAGTAAAGCGAGTAAAACTAGTAAAACTAGTAAATCGAGTAAAACGAGTAAAACGAGTAAAACGAGTAAAACGAGTAAAACGAGTAAAACGAGTGAACGAGTGAAACGAGTGAAACGAGTGAAACGAGTGAAACGAGTGAAACGAGTAAAACGAGTAAAACGAGTAAAACGAGTAAAACGAGTAAAACGAGTAAAACGAGTAAAACGAGTAAAACTAGTAAAACGAGTAAAACGAGTAAAACGAGTAAAACGAGTAAAACGAGTAAAACGAGTAAAACGAGTAAAACGAGTAAAACGAGTAAAACGAGTAAAACGAGTAAAACGAGTAAAACGAGTAAAACGAGTAAAACGAGTAAAACGAGTAAAACGAGTAAAACGAGTAAATCTAGTAAATCTAGTAAAACTAGTAAAACGAGTAAAACGAGTAAAGACGAGTAAAACGAGTAAAACGAGTAAAACGAGTAAAACGAGTAAAACGAGTAAAACGAGTAAAACGAGTAAAACGAGTAAAACGAGTAAAACGAGTAAAACGAGTAAAACGAGTAAAACGAGTAAAACGAGTAAAACGAGTAAAACGAGTAAAACGAGTAAAACTAGTAAAACTAGTAAAACGAGTAAAACGAGTAAAACGAGTAAAACGAGTAAAACGAGTAAAAAACGAGTAAAACTAGTAAAACTAGTAAAACGAGTAAAACGAGTAAAACGAGTAAAACGAGTAAAACGAGTAAAACGAGTAAAACGAGTAATACGAGTAATACGAGTAATACGAGTAAAACGAGTAAAACGAGTAAAACGAGCAAAACGAGCAAAACGAGCAAAACGAGCAAAACGAGCAAAACGAGCAAAACGAGCAAACGAGCAAAACGAGCAAAACGAGCAAAACGAGCTAAACGAGCAAAACGAGCAAAACGAGCAAAACAGCAAAACGAGTAAAACGAGTAAAACGAGTAAAACGAGTAAAACGAGTAAACGAGTAAAACGAGTAAAACGAGTAAAACGAGTAAAACGAGTAAAACGAGTAAATCGAGTAAATCGAGTAAATCGAGTAAATCGAGTAAAACGAGTAAAACGAGTAAAACGAGTAAAACGAGTAAAACGAGTAAAACGAGTAAAACGAGTAAAACGAGTAAAACGAGTAAAACGAGTAAAACGAGGTAAAACGAGTAAAACGAGTAAAACGAGTAAAACGAGTAAAACGAGTAAAACGAGTAAAACGAGTAATACGAGTAATACGAGTAATACGAGTAATACGAGTAAAACGAGTAAAACGAGTAAAACGAGTAAAACGAGTAAAACGAGTAAAACGAGTAAAACGAGTAAAACGAGCAAAACGAGCAAAACGAGCAAAACGAGCAAAACGAGCAAAACGAGCTAAACGAGCAAAACGAGCAAAACGAGCAAAACGAGTAAAACGAGTAAAACGAGTAAAACGAGCTAAACGACTAAAACGAGTAAAACGAGTAAAACGAGTAAAACGAGTAAAACGAGTAAAACGAGTAAAACGAGTAAATCGAGTAAAACGAGTAAATCGAGTAAAACGAGTAAAACGAGTAAAACGAGTAAAACGAGTAAAACGAGTAAAACGAGTAAAACGAGTAAAACGAGTAAAACGAGTAAAACGAGTAAAACGAGTAAAACGAGTAAAACGAGCAAAACGAGCAAAACGAGTAAAACGAGCAAAACGAGCAAAACGAGCAAAACGAGCAAAACGAGCAAAACGAGCAAAACGAGCAAACGAGCAAACGAGTAAAACGAGTAAAACGAGTAAAACGAGTAAAACGAGTAAAACGAGTAAAACGAGTAAAACGAGTAAAACGAGTAAAACGAGTAAAACGAGTAAAACGAGTAAAACGAGTAAAACGAGTAAAACGAGTAAAACGAGTAAAACGAGTAAAACGAGTAAAACGAGTAAAACGAGTAAAACTAGTAAAACTAGTAAAACGAGTAAATCGAGTAAAACGAGTAAATCGAGTAAAACGAGTAAAACGAGTAATCGAGTAAACGAGTAAAACGAGTAAAACGAGTAAAACGAGTAAAACGAGTAAAACGAGTAAATCGAGTAAATCGAGTAAAACGAGTAAAACGAGTAAAACGAGTAAAACGAGTAAACGAGTAAAACGAGTAAAACGAGTAAAACGAGTAAAACGAGTAAAACGAGTAAAACGAGTAAATCTAGTAAAACTAGTAAAACTAGTAAATCGAGTAAATCGAGTAAAACTAGTAAAACGAGTAAAACGAGTAAAACGAGTAAAACGAGTAAAACGAGTAAAACGAGTAAAACGAGTAAAACGAGTAAAACGAGTAAAACGAGTAAAACGAGTAAAACGAGTAAAACGAGTAAAACGAGTAAAACGAGTAAAACGAGTAAAACGAGTAAAACGAGTAAAACGAGTAAAACGAGTAAAACTAGTAAAACTAGTAAAACGAGTAAAACGAGTAAAACGAGTAAAACGAGTAAAACGAGTAAAACGAGTAAACTAGTAAAACGAGTAAAACGAGTAAAACGAGTAAAACGAGTAAAACGAGTAAAACGGGTAAACGAGTAAACGAGTAAGACGAGTAAAACGAGTAAAACGAGTAAAACGAGTAAAACGAGTAAAACGAGTAAAACGAGTAAAACGAGTAAAACGAGTAAAACGAGTAAAACGAGTAAAACGAGTAAAACGAGTAAATCGAGTAAAACGAGTAAAACGAGTAAAACGAGTAAAACGAGTAAATCGAGTAAATCGAGTAAATCGAGTAAAACGAGTAAAACGAGTAAAACGAGTAAAACGAGTAAAACGAGTAAAACGAGTAAACGAGTAAAACGAGTAAAACGAGTAATCGAGTAAAACGAGTAAAACGAGTAAAACGAGTAAAACGAGTAAAACGAGTAAAACTAGTAAAACGAGTAAAACGAGTAAAACGAGTAAAACGAGTAAAACGAGTAAAACGAGTAAAACGAGTAAAACGAGTAAAACGAGTAAAACGAGTAAAACGAGTAAAACGAGTAAAACGAGTAAAACGAGTAAAACGAGTAAAACGAGTAAAACGAGTAAAACGAGTAAAACGAGTAAATCTAGTAAATCTAGTAAAACTAGTAAAACTAGTAAATCGAGTAAAACTAGTAAAACGAGTAAAGCGAGTAAAACTAGTAAAACGAGTAAAACGAGTAAAACGAGTAAATCGAGTAAAACGAGTAAAACGAGTAAAACGAGTAAAACGAGTAAAACGAATAAAACTAGTAAAACGAGTAAAACGAGTAAAACGAGTAAACGAGTAAAACGAGTAAAACGAGTAAATCGAGTAAAACGAGTAAAACGAGTAAAACGAGTAAAACGAGTAAAACGAGTAAAACGAGTAAAACGAGTAAAACGAGTAAAACGAGTAAAACGAGTAAAACGAGTAAAACGAGTAAAACGAGTAAAACGAGTAAAACGAGTAAAACGAGTAAAACGAGTAATACGAGTAATACGAGTAAAACGAGTAAAACGAGTAAATCGAGTAAAACGAGTAAAACGAGTAAAACGAGTAAAACGAGTAAAACGAGTAAAACGAGTAAAACGAGTAAACGAGTAAAACGAGTAA
>NW_027485008.1:0-72872 GCF_050908995.1 Andrena cerasifolii
ATTAGAGAAAAATGTGTAAATAAATTAGAGAAAAAAATACGTAAATAACTAGAGAAAAATAGGTAAATAAATAGAGAAAACAAAAGAGGTAAATAAATAGAGAAAAATATAGGTAAATAAATAGAGAAAAATATAGGTAAATAAATAGAGAAAAATAGGTAAATAAATTAGAGGAAAAAATAGGTAAATAAACAGAGTAAAAACAGGAAAATAAATGAGAGAGAAAAATAGGTAAATTACTAGAGAAAAAATAGGTAAGTAAATATAGAAAACAAAAAAGGTAAACAAATAGAGAAAAATAGGTAAATAAATAGAGAAAAAATAGGTAAATAAATTAGAGAAAAATATAGGCAAATAAATAGAGAAAAATAGGTAATGAAGTAGAGAAAACAAAGGAGGTAAATAAATAGAGAAAATAGGTAAACAAATTAGAGAAAATATGTGTAAATAAATTAGAGAAAAAAATACGTAAATAACTAGAGAAAAAATAGGTAAATAAATAGAGAAAACAAAAGAGGTAAATAAATAGAGAAAAATATAGGTAAATATATAGAGAAAAATAGGTAAATAAATAGAGAAAAAATAGGTAAATAAATTATAGAAAAATATAGGCAAATAAATAGAGAAAAATAGGTAATGAAGTAGAGAAAACAAAGGAGGTAAATAAATGGAGAAAATGGGCAAATAAATAGAGAAAAAATAGGTAAATAAATTAGAAAAAAAGTAGGTAAATAAATAGAAAAAAAATAGGTAAGTAAATAGAGAAAACAAAAGAGGTAAACAAATAGAGAAAAATAGGTAAATAAATAGAGAAAAAATAGGAAAATAAATTAGAGAAAAATATATGCAAATAAATAGAGAAAAATAGGTAATGAAGTAGAGAAAACAAAGGAGGTAAATAAATAGAGAAAATAGGTAAATGAATTAGAGAAAAAATGTGTAAATAAATTAGAGAAAAAAATATGTAAATAACTAGAGAAAAGTAGGTAAATAAATAGAGAAAACAAAAGAGGTAAATAAATAGAGAAAAATATAGGTAAATAAATAGAGAAAAATATAGGTAAATAAATAGAGAAAAATAGGTAAATAAATTAGAGGAAAAAATAGGTAAATAAACAGAGAAAAAATAGGTAAATAAATAGAGAAAAAAGAGGTAAATAAATAGAGAAAACAAAAGAGGTAAATAAAGAGAGAAAAAAATGTTTAAATAATTAGAGAACAATAGGTAAATAGGTACACTACAGAAAAAATATGTGTATAAATAGAGAAAAATAGCTAAATAAATCAAAGAAAAATAGGTAAATAGAAAAAATAGGTAAATAAATAGAGAAAAAAGAGGTAAATAAAGAGAGAAAAATAGGTAATTAACTAGAGAAAACAAATGAGGTAAGTAAATAGAGAAAAATAGGTAAATAAATAGAGAAAAAATAGGTAAATAATTTAGTGAAAAAAGAGTTAAATATATTTGAGAAAAAAATATGTAAATAAATACAGAATAAAAAAGGAAAGTAAATAGAGAAAATGTAGGTAAATAAATAGAGAAAATAGGTGAATAAATTAGAGAAAAAGTAGGTAAATAAATTAGAGAAAAAATATGTCAATAATTTAGAGAAAAAAATACGTAAATAACGAGAGAAAAGTAGGTAAATAAATAGAGAAAACAAAAGAGGTAAATAAATAGAGAAAAATATAGGTAAATAAATAGAGAAAAATATAGGTAAATAAATAGAGAAAAATAGGTAAATAAATTAGAGGAAAAAATAGGTAAATAAACAGAGAAAAAATAGGTAAATAAATAGAGAAAAAAGAGGTAAATAAATAGAGAAAACAAAAGAGGTAAATAAAGAGAGAAAAAAATGTTTAAATAATTAGAGAACAATAGGTAAATAGGTACACTACAGAAAAAATATGTGTATAAATAGAGAAAAATAGCTAAATAAATCAAAGAAAAATAGGTAAATAGAAAAAATAGGTAAATAAATAGAGAAAAAAGAGGTAAATAAAGAGAGAAAAATAGGTAATTAACTAGAGAAAACAAATGAGGTAAGTAAATAGAGAAAAATAGGTAAATAAATAGAGAAAAAATAGGTAAATAATTTAGTGAAAAAAGAGTTAAATATATTTGAGAAAAAAATATGTAAATAAATACAGAATAAAAAAGGAAAGTAAATAGAGAAAATGTAGGTAAATAAATAGAGAAAATAGGTGAATAAATTAGAGAAAAAGTAGGTAAATAAATTAGAGAAAAAATATGTCAATAATTTAGAGAAAAAAATACGTAAATAACGAGAGAAAAAATAGGTAAATAAATAGAGAAAACAAAAGAGGTAAATAAAGAGAGAAAAAATGTTTAAATAATTAGAGAAAAATAGGTAAATAGGTAAACTAGAGAAAAAATATGTGTATAAATAGAGAAAAATAGCTAAATAAATCAAAGAAAAATAGGTAAATAGAAAAAATAGGTAAATAAATTAGAGGAAAAAATAGGTAAATAAATTAGAGGAAAAAATAGGTAAATAAACAGAGAAGAAAGGTAAATAAATGAGAGAGAAAAATAGGTAAATTACTAGAGAAAAAATAGGTAAGTAAATATAGAAAACAAAAAAGGTAAACAAATAGAGAAAAATAGGTAAATAAATAGAGAAAAAATAGGTAAATAAATTAGAGAAAAATATAGGCAAATAAATAGAGAAAAATAGGTAATGAAGTAGAGAAAACAAAGGAGGTAAATAAATAGAGAAAATAGGTATATAAATTAGAGAAAAAATGTGTAAATAAATTAGAGAAAACAAATACGTAAATAACTAGAGAAAAAATAGGTAAATAAATAGAGAAAACAAAAGAGGTAAATAAATAGAGAAAAATATAGGTAAATATATAGAGAAAAATAGGTAAATAAATAGAGAAAAAATAGGTAAATAAATTATAGAAAAATATAGGCAAATAAATAGAGAAAAATAGGTAATGAAGTAGAGAAAACAAAGCAGGTAAATAAATGGAGAAAATGGGCAAATAAATAGAGAAAAAATAGGTAAATAAATTAGAAAAAAAGTAGGTAAATAAATAGAAAAAAATAGGTAAGTAAATAGAGAAAACAAAAGAGGTAAACAAATAGAGAAAAATAGGTAAATAAATAGAGAAAAAATAGGAAAATAAATTAGAGAAAAATATATGCAAATAAATATAGAAAATATGTAATGAAGTAGAGAAAACAATGGAGGTAAATAAATAGAGAAAATAGGTAAATGAATTAGAGAAAAATGTGTAAATAAATTAGAGAAAAAAATACGTAAATAACTTGAGAAAAATAGGTAAATAAATAGAGAAAACAAAAGAGGTAAATAAATAGAGAAAAATATAGGTAAATAAATAGAGAAAAATATAGGTAAATAAATAGAGAAAAATAGGTAAATAAATTAGAGGAAAAAATAGGTAAATAAACAGAGAAAAAATAGGTAAATAAATAGAGAAAAAAGAGGTAAATAAAGAGAGAAAAATAGGTAATTAGGTAGAGAAAACAAATGAGGTAAGTAAATAGAGAAAAATAGGTAAATAAATAGAGAAAGAATAGGTAAATAATTTAGTGAAAAAAGAGTTAAATATATTTGAGAAAAAAATATGTAAATAAATACAGAATAAAAAAGGAAAATAAATAGAGAAAATGTAGGTAAATAAATAGAGAAAATAGGTGAATAAATTAGAGAAAAAGTAGGTAAATAAATTAGAGAAAAAATATGTCAATAATTTAGAGAAAAAATACGTAAATAACGAGAGAAAAAATAGGTAAATAAATAGAGAAAAAATGTTTAAATAATTAGAGAAAAATAGGTAAATAGGTAATCTAGAGAAAAAATATGTGTATAAATAGAGAAAAATAGCTAAATAAATCAAAGAAAAATAGGTAAATAGAAAAAATAGGTAAATAAATTAGAGGAAAAAATAGGTAAATAAATTAGAGGAAAAAATAGGTAAATAATCAGAGAAGAAAGGTAAATAAATGAGAGAAAAAATAGGTAAATTACTAGAGAAAAAATAGTAAGTAAATAGAGAAAACAAAAGAGGTAAATAAATAGGGAAAAATGGGTAAATTACTAGAGAAAAAAATAGGAAAATAAATTAGAGAAAAATATAGGCAAATAAATAGGGAAAAATAGGTAATGAAGAAGAGAAAACAAAGGAGGTAAATAGAGAAAATAGGTAAGTAAATTAGAGAAAAAATATGTAAATAAATTAGAGAAAACAGAAGAGGTAAATAAATAGAGAAAAAATATGTAAATAAATAGAGAAAAAATAGGTAAATAAATTAGAGGAAAAAATAGGTAAATAAAAAGAGAAAAATAGGTAAATAAATGAGAGAGAAAAATAGGTAAATTACTAGAGAAAAAATAGGTAAGTATATAGAGAAAACAAAAGAGGTAAACAAATAGAGAAAAATAGGAAAATAAATAGAGAAAAATAGGAAAATAAATTAGAGAAAAAAGTAGGTAAATAAATAGGGAACAAATAGGTAATGAAGTAGAGAAAACAAAGGAGGTAAATAAATAGAGAAAATGGGCAAATAAATAGAGAAAAATAGGTAATGAAGTAGAGAAAACAAAGGAGGTAAATAAATAGCGAAAATAGGTAAATGAATTAGAGAAAAAATGTGTAAATAAATTAGAGAAAAAAATACGTAAATAACTAGAGAAAAATAGGTAAATAAATAGAGAAAACAAAAGAGGTAAATAAATAGAGAAAAATATAGGTAAATAAATAGAGAAAAATATAGGTAAATAAATAGAGAAAAATAGGTAAATAAATTAGAGGAAAAAATAGGTAAACAAGCAGAGAAAAAATAGGTAAATAAATAGAGAAAAAAGAGGTAAACAAATAGAGAAAAATAGGTAAATAAATAGAGAAAATAGGTGAATAAATTAGAGAAAAAGTAGGTAAATAAATTAGAGAAAAAATATGTCAATAATTTAGAGAAAAAAATACGTAAATAACGAGTGAAAAAATAGGTAAATAAAGAGTGAAAAAAATGTTTAAATAATTAGAGAACAATAGGTAAATAGGTACACTAGAGAAAAAATATGTGCATAAATAGAGAAAAATAGCTAAATAAATCAAAGAAAAATAGGTAAATAGAAAAAATAGGTAAATAAATTACAGGAAAAAATAGGTAAATAAACAGAGAAGAAAGGTAAATAAATGAGAGAAAACAAAAGAGGTAAATAAATAGAGAAAAATATAGGCAAATAAATAGAGAAAAATATAGGTAAATAAATAGAGAAAAATAGGTAAATAAATTACAGGAAAAAATATGTAAATAAACAGTGAAAAATAGGTAAATAAATGAGAGAAAAAGTATGTAAATAAATTAGAGGAAAAAATACGTAAATAACTAGAGAAAAAAAATACGTAAATATCTAGTGAAAAAATTACGTAAATAACTAGAGAAAAATAGGTAAATAAATAGAGAAAACAAAAGAGGTAAACAAATAGAGAAAAAATAGGTAAATAAATAGAGAAAAAATAGGTAAATAAATTAGAGAAAAATATAGGCAAACAAATAGAGAAAAATAGGTAATGAAGTAGAGAAAACAAAGGAGGTAAATAAATACAGAAAATAGGTAAATAAATTAGAGAAAAAATGTGTAAATAAATTAGAGAAAAAAATACGTAAATAACTAGAGAAAAAATAGGTAAATAAATAGAGAAAACAAAAGAGGTAAATAAATAGAGAAAAATATAGGCAAATAAATAGAGAAAAATATAGGTAAATAAATAGAGAAAAATAGGTAAATAAATTACAGGAAAAAATATGTAAATAAACAGTGAAAAATAGGTAAATAAATGAGAGAAAAAGTATGTAAATAAATTAGAGGAAAAAATACGTAAATAACTAGAGAAAAAAAATACGTAAATATCTAGTGAAAAAATTACGTAAATAACTAGAGAAAAATAGGTAAATAAATAGAGAAAAAAGAGGTAAATAAATAGAGAAAGCAAAAGAGGTAAAAAAAGAGAAAAAAATGTTTAAATGATTAGAGAACAATAGGTAAATAGGTACACTACAGAAAAAATATGTGTATAAATAGAGAAAAAAAGCTAAATAAATCAAAGAAAAATAGGTAAATAGAAAAAATAGGTAAATAAATAGAGAAAAAAGAGGTAAATAAAGAGAGAAAAATAGGTAATTAACTAGAGAAAACAAATGAGGTAAGTAAATAGAGAAAAATAGGTAAATAAATAGAGAAAAAATAGGTAAATAATTTAGTGAAAAAAGAGTTAAATATATTTGAGAAAAAAATATGTAAATAAATACAGAATAAAAAAGGAAAATAAATAGAGAAAATGTAGGTAAATAAATAGAGAAAATAGGTGAATAAATTAGAGAAAAAGTAGGTAAATAAATTAGAGAAAAAATATGTCAATAATTTAGAGAAAAAATACGTAAATAACGAGAGAAAAAATAGGTAAATAAATAGAGAAAAAATGTTTAAATAATTAGAGAAAAATAGGTAAATAGGTAATCTAGAGAAAAAATATGTGTATAAATAGAGAAAAATAGCTAAATAAATCAAAGAAAAATAGGTAAATAGAAAAAATAGGTAAATAAATTAGAGGAAAAAATAGGTAAATAAATTAGAGGAAAAAATAGGTAAATAATCAGAGAAGAAAGGTAAATAAATGAGAGAAAAAATAGGTAAATTACTAGAGAAAAAATAGTAAGTAAATAGAGAAAACAAAAGAGGTAAATAAATAGGGAAAAATGGGTAAATTACTAGGAAAAAAATAGGAAAATAAATTAGAGAAAAATATAGGAAAAATATAGGCAAATAAATAGGGAAAAATAGGTAATGAAGAAGAGAAAACAAAGGAGGTAAATAGAGAAAATAGGTAAGTAAATTAGAGAAAAAATATGTAAATAAATTAGAGAAAACAGAAGAGGTAAATAAATAGAGAAAAAATATGTAAATAAATAGAGAAAAAATAGGTAAATAAATTAGAGGAAAAAATAGGTAAATAAAAAGAGAAAAATAGGTAAATAATGAGAGAGAAAAATAGGTAAATTACTAGAGAAAAAATAGGTAAGTATATAGAGAAAACAAAAGAGGTAAACAAATAGAGAAAAATAGGAAAATAAATAGAGAAAAATAGGAAAATAAATTAGAGAAAAAAGTAGGTAAATAAATAGGGAACAAATAGGTAATGAAGTAGAGAAAACAAAGGAGGTAAATAAATAGAGAAAATGGGCAAATAAATAGAGAAAAATAGGTAATGAAGTAGAGAAAACAAAGGAGGTAAATAAATAGCGAAAATAGGTAAATGAATTAGAGAAAAAATGTGTAAATAAATTAGAGAAAAAAATACGTAAATAACTAGAGAAAAATAGGTAAATAAATAGAGAAAACAAAAGAGGTAAATAAATAGAGAAAAATATAGGTAAATAAATAGAGAAAAATATAGGTAAATAAATAGAGAAAAATAGGTAAATAAATTAGAGGAAAAAATAGGTAAACAAGCAGAGAAAAAATAGGTAAATAAATAGAGAAAAAAGAGGTAAACAAATAGAGAAAAATAGGTAAATAAATAGAGAAAATAGGTGAATAAATTAGAGAAAAAGTAGGTAAATAAATTAGAGAAAAAATATGTCAATAATTTAGAGAAAAAAATACGTAAATAACGAGTGAAAAAATAGGTAAATAAAGAGTGAAAAAAATGTTTAAATAATTAGAGAACAATAGGTAAATAGGTACACTAGAGAAAAAATATGTGCATAAATAGAGAAAAATAGCTAAATAAATCAAAGAAAAATAGGTAAATAGAAAAAATAGGTAAATAAATTACAGGAAAAAATAGGTAAATAAACAGAGAAGAAAGGTAAATAAATGAGAGAAAACAAAAGAGGAATAAATAGAGAAAAATATAGGCAAATAAATAGAGAAAAATATAGGTAAATAAATAGAGAAAAATAGGTAAATAAATTACAGGAAAAAATATGTAAATAAACAGTGAAAAATAGGTAAATAAATGAGAGAAAAAGTATGTAAATAAATTAGAGGAAAAAATACGTAAATAACTAGAGAAAAAAAATACGTAAATATCTAGTGAAAAAATTACGTAAAAGAAAAATAGGTAAATAAATAGAGAAAACAAAAGAGGTAAACAAATAGAGAAAAAATAGGTAAATAAATAGAGAAAAAATAGGTAAATAAATTAGAGAAAAATATAGGCAAACAAATAGAGAAAAATAGGTAATGAAGTAGAGAAAACAAAGGAGGTAAATAAATACAGAAAATAGGTAAATAAATTAGAGAAAAAATGTGTAAATAAATTAGAGAAAAAAATACGTAAATAACTAGAGAAAAAATAGGTAAATAAATAGAGAAAACAAAAGAGGTAAATAAATAGAGAAAAATATAGGCAAATAAATAGAGAAAAATATAGGTAAATAAATAGAGAAAAATAGGTAAATAAATTACAGGAAAAAATATGTAAATAAACAGTGAAAAATAGGTAAATAAATGAGAGAAAAAGTATGTAAATAAATTAGAGGAAAAAATACGTAAATAACTAGAGAAAAAAAATACGTAAATATCTAGTGAAAAAATTACGTAAATAACTAGAGAAAAATAGGTAAATAAATAGAGAAAAAAGAGGTAAATAAATAGAGAAAGCAAAAGAGGTAAAAAAAAGAGAAAAAAATGTTTAAATGATTAGAGAACAATAGGTAAATAGGTACACTACAGAAAAAATATGTGTATAAATAGAGAAAAAAAGCTAAATAAATCAAAGAAAAATAGGTAAATAGAAAAAATAGGTAAATAAATAGAGAAAAAAGAGGTAAATAAAGAGAGAAAAATAGGTAATTAACTAGAGAAAACAAATGAGGTAAGTAAATAGAGAAAAATAGGTAAATAAATAGAGAAAAAATAGGTAAATAATTTAGTGAAAAAAGAGTTAAATATATTTGAGAAAAAAATATGTAAATAAATACAGAATAAAAAAGGAAAATAAATAGAGAAAATGTAGGTAAATAAATAGAGAAAATAGGTGAATAAATTAGAGAAAAAGTAGGTAAATAAATTAGAGAAAAAATATGTCAATAATTTAGAGAAAAAAATACGTAAATAACGAGAGAAAAAATAGGTAAATAAATAGAGAAAACAAAAGAGGTAAATAAAGAGAGAAAAAATGTTTAAATAATTAGAGAAAAATAGGTAAATAGGTAAACTAGAGAAAAAATATGTGTATAAATAGAGAAAAATAGCTAAATAAATCAAAGAAAAATAGGTAAATAGAAAAAATAGGTAAATAAATTAGAGGAAAAAATAGGTAAATAAATTAGAGGAAAAAATAGGTAAATAAACAGAGAAGAAAGGTAAATAAATGAGAGAAAAAATAGGTAAATTACTAGAGAAAAAATAGTAAGTAAATAGAGAAAACAAAAGAGGTAAATAAATAGGGAAAAATGGGTAAATTACTAGAGAAAAAAATAGGAAAATAAATTAGAGAAAAATATAGGCAAATAAATAGGGAAAAATAGGTAATGAAGAAGAGAAAACAAAGGAGGTAAATAGAGAAAATAGGTAAGTAAATTAGAGAAAAAATATGTAAATAAATTAGAGAAAACAGAAGAGGTAAATAAATAGAGAAAAAATATGTAAATAAATAGAGAAAAAATAGGTAAATAAATTAGAGGAAAAAATAGGTAAATAAAAAGAGAAAAATAGGTAAATAAATGAGAGAGAAAAATAGGTAAATTACTAGAGAAAAAATAGGTAAGTATATAGAGAAAACAAAAGAGGTAAACAAATAGAGAAAAATAGGTAAATAAATACAGAAAACAAAAGAGGTAAATAAATAGAGAAAAAATAGGTAAATAAATAGAGAAAAAATAGGTAAATAAATTAGAGAAAAATATAGGCAAACAAATAGAGAAAAATAGGTAATGAAGTAGAGAAAACAATGGAGGTAAATAAATAGAGAAAATAGGTAAATGAATTAGAGAAAAAATGTGTAAATAAATTAGAGAAAAAAATACGTAAATAACTAGAGAAAAATAGGTAAATAAATAGAGAAAACAAAAGAGGTAAATAAATAGAGAAAAATATAGGTAAATAAATTAGAGAAAAAATATGTCAATAATTTAGAGAAAAAAATACGTAAATAACGAGAGAAAAAATAGGTAAATAAAGAGTGAAAAAAATGTTTAAATAATTAGAGAACAATAGGTAAATAGGTACACTAGAGAAAAAATATGTGCATAAATAGAGAAAAATAGCTAAATAAATCAAAGAAAAATAGGTAAATAGAAAAAATAGGTAAATAAATTACAGGAAAAAATAGGTAAATAAACAGAGAAGAAAGGTAAATAAATGAGAGAAAAAATACGTAAATAACTAGAGAAAAAATAGTGAGTAAATAGAGAAAACAAAAGAGGTAAACAAATAGAGAAAAATAGGTAAATAAATAGAGAAAAAATAGGTAAATAAATTAGAGAAAAATATAGGCAAATAAATAGAGAAAAATAGGTAATGAAGTAGAGAAAACAAAGGAGGTAAATAAATACAGAAAATAGGTAAATAAATTAGAGAAAAAATGTGTAAATAAATTAGAGAAAAAAATACGTAAATAACTAGAGAAAAAATAGGTAAATAAATAGAGAAAAACAAAAGAGGTAAATAAATAGAGAAAAATATAGGCAAATAAATAGAGAAAAATATAGGTAAATAAATAGAGAAAAATAGGTAAATAAATTACAGGAAAAAATAGGTAAATAAACAGAGAAAAAATAGGTAAATAAATAGAGAAAAAATAGGTAAATTACTAGAGAAAAAATAGTAAGTAAATAGAGAAAACAAAAGAGGTAAACAAATAGAGAAAAATAGGAAAATAAATAGAGAAAAATAGGAAAATAAATTAGAGAAAAAAGTAGGTAAATAAATAGGGAACAAATAGGTAATGAAGTAGAGAAAACAAAGGAGGTAAATAAATAGAGAAAAAAATTGTTAAATAAATAGAGAAAGAATAGGTAAATAAACTAGAGAAAAAATAGGCGTATAAATAGAGAAAAATAGCTAAATAAATCAAAGAAAAAAAGGTAAATAGAAAAAATAGGTAAATAAATTAGAGGAAAAAATATGTAAATAAACAGTGAAAAATAGGTAAATAAATGAGAGAAAAAGTATGTAAATAAATTAGAGGAAAAAATACGTAAATAACTAGAGAAAAAAAAATACGTAAATATCTAGTGAAAAAATTACGTAAATAACTAGAGAAAAATAGGTAAATAAATAGAGAAAACAAAAGAGGTAAACAAATAGAGAAAAAATAGGTAAATAAATAGAGAAAAAATAGGTAAATAAATTAGAGAAAAATATAGGCAAACAAATAGAGAAAAATAGGTAATGAAGTAGAGAAAACAATGGAGGTAAACAAATAGAGAAAATAGGTAAATGAATTAGAGAAAAAATGTGTAAATAAATTAGAGAAAAAAATACGTAAATAACTAGAGAAAAATAGGTAAATAAATAGAGAAAACAAAAGAGGTAAATAAATAGAGAAAAATATAGGTAAATAAATAGAGAAAAATATAGGTAAATAAATAGAGAAAAATAGGTAAATAAATTAGAGGAAAAAATAGGTAAATAAACAGAGAAAAATAGGTAAATAAATAGAGAAAAAAGAGGTAAATAAATAGAGAAAGCAAAAGAGGTAAAAAAAAAGAGAAAAAAATGTTTAAATGATTAGAGAACAATAGGTAAATAGGTACACTACAGAAAAAATATGTGTATAAATAGAGAAAAAAAGCTAAATAAATCAAAGAAAAATAGGTAAATAGAAAAAATAGGTAAATAAATAGAGAAAAAAGAGGTAAATAAAGAGAGAAAAATAGGTAATTAACTAGAGAAAACAAATGAGGTAAGTAAATAGAGAAAAATAGGTAAATAAATAGAGAAAAAATAGGTAAATAATTTAGTGAAAAAAGAGTTAAATATATTTGAGAAAAAAATATGTAAATAAATACAGAATAAAAAAGGAAAATAAATAGAGAAAATGTAGGTAAATAAATAGTGAAAATAGGTGAATAAATTAGAGAAAAAGTAGGTAAATAAATTAGAGAAAAAATATGTCAATAATTTAGAGAAAAAAATACGTAAATAACGAGAGAAAAAATAGGTAAATAAATAGAGAAAACAAAAGAGGTAAATAAAGAGAGAAAAAATAGGTAAATAAATAGAGAAAAAATAGGTAAATAAATTAGAGAAAAATATAGGCAAACAAATAGAGAAAAATAGGTAATGAAGTAGAGAAAACAATGGAGGTAAATAAATAGAGAAAATAGGTAAATGAATTAGAGAAAAAATGTGTAAATAAATTAGAGAAAAAAATACGTAAATAACTAGAGAAAAATAGGTAAATAAATAGAGAAAACAAAAGAGGTAAATAAATAGAGAAAAATATAGGTAAATAAATAGAGAAAAATATAGGTAAATAAATAGAGAAAAATAGGTAAATAAATTAGAGGAAAAAATAGGTAAATAAACAGAGAAAAAATAGGTAAATAAATAGAGAAAAAAGAGGTAAATAAAGAGAGAAAAATAGGTAATTAGCTAGAGAAAACAAATGAGGTAAGTAAATAGAGAAAAATAGGTAAATAAATAGAGAAAAAATAGGTAAATAATTTAGTGAAAAAAGAGTTAAGTATATTTGAGAAAAAAATATGTAAATAAATACAGAATAAAAAAGGAAAATAAATAGAGAAAATGTAGGTAAATAAATAGAGAAAATAGGTGAATAAATTAGAGAAAAAGTAGGTAAATAAATTAGAGAAAAAATATGTCAATAATTTAGAGAAAAAATACGTAAATAACGAGAGAAAAAATAGGTAAATAAATAGAGAAAACAAAAGAGGTAAATAAAGAGAGAAAAAATGTTTAAATAATTAGAGAAAAATAGGTAAATAGGTACACTAGAGAAAAAATATGTGTATAAATAGAGAAAAATAGCTAAATAAATCAAAGAAAAATAGGTAAATAGAAAAAATAGGTAAATAAATTACAGGAAAAAATAGGTAAATAAATTAGAGGAAAAAATAGGTAAATAAACAGAGAAGAAAGGTAAATAAATGAGAGAAAAAATAGGTAAATTACTAGAGAAAAAATAGTAAGTAAATAGAGAAAACAAAAGAGGTAAATAAATAGGGAAAAATGGGTAAATTACTAGAGAAAAAAATAGGAAAAGAAATTAGAGAAAAATATAGGCAAATAAATAGGGAAAAATAGGTAATGAAGAAGAGAAAACAAAGGAGGTAAATAGAGAAAATAGGTAAGTAAATTAGAGAAAAAATATGTAAATAAATTAGAGAAAACAGAAGAGGTAAATAAATAGAGAAAAAATATGTAAATAAATAGAGAAAAAATAGGTAAATAAATTAGAGGAAAAAATAGGTAAATAAAAAGAGAAAAATAGGTAAATAAATGAGAGAGAAAAATAGGTAAATTACTAGAGAAAAAATAGGTAAGTATATAGAGAAAACAAAAGAGGTAAACAAATAGAGAAAAATAGGTAAATAAATACAGAAAACAAAAGAGGTAAATAAATAGAGAAAAAATAGGTAAATAAATAGAGAAAAAATAGGTAAATAAATTAGAGAAAAATATAGGCAAACAAATAGAGAAAAATAGGTAATGAAGTAGAGAAAACAAAGGAGGTAAATAAATAGAGAAAATGGGCAAATAAATAGAGAAAAATAGGTAAATAAATAGAGAAAAAATAGGAAAGTAAATTAGAGAAAAAAGTAGGTAAATAAATAGGGAACAAATAGGTAATGAAGTAGAGAAAACAAAGGAGGTAAATAAATAGAAAAAAAAATTGTTAAATAAATAGAGAAAGAATAGGTAAATAAACTAGGGAAAAATAGGCGTATAAATAGAGAAAAATAGCTAAATAAATAAAAAAAAAGGTAAATAGAAAAAATAGGTAAATAAATTAGAGGAAAAAATAGGTAAATAAATTAGAGAAAAATATATGCAAACAAATACAGAAAAATAGGTAATGAAGTAGAGAAAACAAAGGAGGTAAATAAATAGAGAAAAAAATTGTTAAATAAATAGAGAAAGAATAGGTAAATAAACTAGAGAAAAAATAGGCGTATAAATAGAGAAAAATAGCTAAATAAATCAAAGAAAAAAAGGTAAATAGAAAAAATAGGTAAATAAATTAGAGAAAAAAATACGTAAATAACTAGAGAAAAAATAGGTAAGTAAATAGAGAAAACAGAAGAGGTAAATAAATAGAGAAAAATGTAGGTAAATATATAGAGAAAAATAGGTAAATAATTATAGAAAAAATAGGTAAATGAATTAGAGAAAAATATAGGCAAATAAATAGAGATAATAGGTAATGAAGTAGAGAAAACAAAGGAGGTAAATACATAGAGAAAATAGGTAAACACATGAGAGAAAAAAATAGGTAAATAAATAGAGAAAAGAAAAGAGGTAAATAAGTAGAGAAAATGGGTAAATTAATAGAGAAAAAAATAGGTAAATAAACAGAGAAAGAATAGGTAAATAAATAGAGAAAAAAGAGGTAAATAAAGAGAGAAAAATAGGTAATTACCTAGAGAAAACAAATGAGGTAAGTAAATAGAGAAAAATAGGTAAATAAATAGAGAAAAAATAGGTAAATAATTTAGTGAAAAAAGAGTTAAATATATTTGAGAAAAAAATATGTAAATAAATACAGAATAAAAAAGGAAAATAAATAGCGAAAATTTAGGTAAATAAATAGAGAAAATACGTGAATAAATTAGAGAAAAAGTAGGTAAATAAATTAGAGAAAAAATATGTCAATAATTTAGAGAAAAAAATACGTAAATAAAGAGAGAAAAAATGGGTAAATAAATAGAGAAAACAAAAGAGGTAAATAAAGAGAGAAAAAAATGTTTAAATAATTAGAGAACAATAGGTAAATAGGTACACTAGAGAAAAAATATGTGTATAAATAGAGAAAAATAGCTAAATAAATCAAAGATAAATAGGTAAATAGAAAAAATAGGTAAATAAATTACAGGAAAAAATAGGTAAATAAACAGAGAAGAAAGGTAAATAAATGAGAGAAAAAATAGGTAAATTACTAGAGAAAAAATAGTAAGTAAATAGAGAAAACGAAAGAGGTAAATAAATAGGGAAACATGGGTAAATTACTAGAGAGAAAAATAGGTAAATAAATTAGAGAACAATATAGGCAAATAAATAGAGAAAAATAGGTAATGAAGTAGAGAAAACAAAGGAGGTAAATAAATAGAGAAAATAGGTAAATAAATTACAGAAAAAATGTGTAAATAAATTAGGGGAAAAAATACGTAAATAACTAGAGAAAAAATACGTAAGTAAATAGAGAAAACAAAAGAGGTAAACAAATAGAGAAAAATAGGAAAATAAATAGAGAAAAATAGGAAAATAAATTAGAGAAAAAAGTAGGTAAATAAATAGGGAACAAATAGGTAATGAAGTAGAGAAAACAAAGGAGGTAAATAAATAGAGAAAAAAATTGTTAAATAAATAGAGAAAGAATAGGTAAATAAACTAGAGAAAAAATAGGCGTATAAATAGAGAAAAATAGCTAAATAAATCAAAGAAAAAAAGGTAAATAGAAAAAATAGGTAAATAAATTAGAGGAAAAAATATGTAAATAAACAGTGAAAAATAGGTAAATAAATGAGAGAAAAAGTATGTAAATAAATTAGAGGAAAAAATACGTAAATAACTAGAGAAAAAAAATACGTAAATATCTAGTGAAAAAATTACGTAAATAACTAGAGAAAAAAATACGTAAATAACTAGAGAAAAAAATACTTAAATAACTAGAGAAAAAAATACTTAAATAACTAGAGAAACAATAGGTAAGTAAATAGAGAAAAAAGAGGTAAATAAAGAGAGAAAAATAGGTAATTAACTAGAGAAAACAAATGAGGTAAATAAATAGAGAAAAATAGGTAAATAAATAAAGAAAAAATAGGTAAATAGGTAAACTAGAGAAAAAATATGTGTATAAATAGAGAAAAATAGCTAAATAAATCAAAGAAAAAAAGGTAAATAGAAAAAATAGGTAAATAAATTAGAGGAATAAGTAGGTAAATAAACAGAGAAAAAAGGTAAATAAATGAGAGAAAAAATAGGTAAATTACTAGAGAAAAAATAGTGAGTAAATAGAGAAAACAAAAGAGGTAAACAAATAGAGAAAAATAGGTAAATAAATAGAGAAAAAATAGGTAAATAAATTAGAGAAAAATATAGGCAAATAAATAGAGAAAAATAGGTAATGAAGTAGAGAAAACAAAGGAGGTAAATAAATAGAGAAAATAGGTAAATAAATTAGAGAAAAAATGTGTAAATAAATTAGAGAAAAAAATACGTAAATAACTAGAGAAAAAATAGGTAAATAAATAGAGAAAACAAAAGAGGTAAATAAATAGAGAAAAATATAGGCAAATAAATAGAGAAAAATATAGGTAAATAAATAGAGAAAAATAGGTAAATAAATTACAGGAAAAAATAGGTAAATAAACAGAGAAAAAATAGGTAAATAAATAGAGAAAAAATAGGTAAATTACTAGAGAAAAAATAGTAAGTAAATAGAGAAAACAAAAGAGGTAAATAAATAGGAAAACATGGGTAAATTACTAGAGAAAAAAATAGGTAAATAAATTAGAGAAAAATATAGGAAAATAAATAGAGAAAAATAGGTAATGAAGAAGAGAAAACAAAGGAGGTAAATAGAGAAAATAGGTAAGTAAATTACAGAAAAAATATGTAAATAAATTAGAGTAAAAAATACGTAAATAACTAGAGAAAAATAGGTAAATAAATAGAGAAAACAAAAGAGGTAAATAAATAGAGAAAAAGTAGGTAAATAGATAGAGAAAAAATAGGTTAATAAATTAGAGGAAAAAATAGGTAAATAAACAGAGAAAAAATAGGCAAATAAATGAGAGAGGAAAATGGGTAAATAAACAGAGTAAAAATAGGAAAATAAATGAGAGAGAAAAATAGGCAAATTACTATAGAAAAAATAGGTATGTAAATAGAGAAAACAAAAGAGGTAAACAAATAGAGAAAAATAGGTAATTAAATAGAGAAAAAATAGGTAAATAAATTAGAGAAAAATATAGGCAAATAAATAGAGAAAAATAGGTAATGAAGTGGAGAAAACAAAGGAGGTAAATAAATAGAGAAAATAGGTAAGTAAATTAGAGAAAAAATATGTAAATTAATTAGAGAAAAAAATACGTAAATAGCTAGAGAAAAAATAGGTAAATAAATAGAGAAAACAGAAGAGGTAAATAAATAGAGAAAAATAGGTAAATAAATAGAGAAAACAAAAGTAGTAAACAAATAGAGAAAAATAGGAAAATAAATAGAGAAATAGGAAAATAAATTAGAGAAAAAAGTAGGTAAATAAATAGGGAACAAATAGGTAATGAAGTAGAGAAAACAAAGGAGGTAAATAAATAGAGAAAAAAATTGTTAAATAAATAGAGAAAGAATAGGTAAATAAACTAGAGAAAAAATAGGCGTATAAATAGAGAAAAATAGCTAAATAAATCAAAGAAAAAAAGGTAAATAGAAAAAATAGGTAAATAAATTAGAGGAAAAAATATGTAAATAAACAGTGAAAAATAGGAAAATAAATGAGAGAAAAAGTATGTAAATAAATTAGAGGAAAAAATACGTAAATAACTAGAGAAAAAAAATACGTAAATATCTAGTGAAAAAATTACGTAAATAACTAGAGAAAAAAATACGTAAATATCTAGAGAAAAAAATACTTAAATAACTAGAGAAAAAAATACTTAAATAACTAGAGAAACAATAGGTAAGTAAATAGAGAAAAAAGAGGTAAATAAAGAGAGAAAAATAGGTAATTAACTAGAGAAAACAAATGAGGTAAATAAATAGAGAAAAATAGGTAAATAAATAAAGAAAAAATAGGTAAATAGGTAAACTAGAGAAAAAATATGTGTATAAATAGAGAAAAATAGCTAAATAAATCAAAGAAAAAAAGGTAAATAGAAAAAATAGGTAAATAAATTAGAGGAATAAGTAGGTAAATAAACAGAGAAAAAAGGTAAATAAATGAGAGAAAAAATAGGTAAATTACTAGAGAAAAAATAGTGAGTAAATAGAGAAAACAAAAGAGGTAAACAAATAGAGAAAAATAGGTAAATAAATAGAGAAAATATAGGTAAATAAATTAGAGAAAAATATAGGCAAATAAATAGAGAAAAATAGGTAATGAAGTAGAGAAAACAAAGGAGGTAAATAAATAGAGAAAATAGGTAAATAAATTAGAGAAAAAATGTGTAAATAAATTAGAGAAAAAAATACGTAAATAACTAGAGAAAAAATAGGTAAATAAATAGAGAAAACAAAAGAGGTAAATAAATAGAGAAAAATATAGGCAAATAAATAGAGAAAAATATAGGTAAATAAATAGAGAAAAATAGGTAAATAAATTACAGGAAAAAATAGGTAAATAAACAGAGAAAAAATAGGTAAATACATAGAGAAAAAATAGGTAAATTACTAGAGAAAAATAGTAAGTAAATAGAGAAAACAAAAGAGGTAAATAAATAGGGAAACATGGGTAAATTACTAGAGAAAAAAATAGGTAAATAAATTAGAGAAAAATATAGGTAAATAAATAGAGAAAAATAGGTAATGAAGAAGAGAAAACAATGGAGGTAAATAGAGAAAATAGGTAAGTAAATTACAGAAAAAATATGTAAATAAATTAGAGAAAAAAATACGTAAATAACTAGAGAAAAATAGGCAAATAAATAGAGAAAACAAAAGAAGTAAATAAATAGAGAAAAAGTAGGTAAATAGATAGAGAAAAAATAGGTTAATAAATTAGAGGAAAAAATAGGTAAATAAACAGAGAAAAAATAGGCAAATAAATGAGAGAGGAAAATAGGTAAATAAACAGAGTAAAAATACGAAAATAAATGAGAGAGAAAAATAGGCAAATTACTATAGAAAAAATAGGTATGTAAATAGAGAAAACAAAAGAGGTAAACAAATAGAGAAAAATAGGTAATTAAATAGAGAAAAAATAGGTAAATAAATTAGAGAAAAATATAGGCAAATAAATAGAGAAAAATAGGTAATGAAGTAGAGAAAACAAAGGAGGTAAATAAATAGAGAAAATAGGTAAGTAAATAGAGAAAAATAGGTAAATAAATTAGAGGCATAAATAGGTAAATAAACAGAGAAAAAGTAGGTAAATAAATAGGGAACAAATAGGTTATGAAGTAGAGAAAACAAAGGAGGTAAATAAATAGAAAAGAAATTGTTAAATAAATAGAGAAAGAATAGGTATATAAACTAGGGAAAAAATAGGCGTATAAATAGAGAAAAATAGCTAAATAAATCAAAGAAAAAAAGGTAAGTAGAAAAAATAGGTAAATAAATTAGAGAAAAAAATAGGTAAATAAATTAGAGAAAAATATAGGCAAATAAATAGAGAAAAATAGGTAATAAAGTAGAGAAAACAAAGGAGGTAAATAAATAGAGAAAATAGGTAAATAAATTACAGAAAAAATGTGTAAATAAATTAGAGGAAAAAATACGTAAATAACTAGAGAAAAAATAGGTAAATAAATAGAGAAAACAAAGGAGGTAAATAAATAGAGAAAAATATAGGTAAATATATAGAGAAAAATAGGTAAATAAATTAAAGGAAAAATAGGTAAATAAACAGAGAAAAAATAGGTAAATATATAAGAGAGAAAAACAGGTAAATTACTAGAGAAATAATAGGTAAGTATATAGAGAAAACAAAAGAGGTAAGCAAATAGAGAAAAATAGGTAAATAAATAGAGAAAACAAAAGAGGTAAATAAATAGAGAAAAAATAGGTAAATAAACTAGAGAAAAAATAGGCGTATAAATAGAGAAAAATAGCTAAATAAATCAAAGAAAAAAAGGTAAATAGAATAAATAGGTAAATAAATTAGAGGATAAAATAGGTAAATAAACAGAGTAAAAATAGGAAAATAAATGAGAGAGAAAAATAGGTAAATTACTAGAGAAAAAATAGGTAAGTAAATGGAGAAAACAAAAGAGGTAAACAAATAGAGAAAAATAGGTAAATAAATAGAGAAAAAATTGGTAAATAAATTAGAGAAAAATATAGGCAAATAAATAGAGAAAAATAGGTAATGAAGTAGAGAAAACAATGGAGGTAAATAAATAGAGAAAATAGGTAAATAAATTACAGAAAAAATATGTAAATAAATTAGAGAAGAAAATACGTAAATAACTAGAGAAAAATAGGTAAATAAATAGAGAAAACAAAAGAGGTAAATAAATAGAGAAAAATAGGTAAATAAATAGAGAAAAAATAGGTAAATAAATTAGAGGAAAGAATAGGTAAATAAACAGAGAAAAAATAGGTAAATAAATGTGAGAGAAAAATAGGTAAATTACTAGAGAAAAATAGGTAAGTATATAGTGAAAACAAAAGAAATAAACAAATAGAGAAAAATAGGTAAATAAATAGAGAAAAATATAGGCAAATAAATTTGAATAATAGGTAATGAAGTAAAGAAAACATAGGAGGTAAATAAATAGAGAAAATAGGTAAATAAATAGAGAAAAATATAGGTAAATAAATAGAGAAAAATAGGTAAATAAATGAGAGGAAAAATGTGTAAATAAATTAGAGAAAAAAATACGTAAATAACTAGAGAAAAATAGGTAAATAAATAGAGAAAACAAAAGAGGTAAATAAATAGAGAAAAATAGGTAAATAAATAGAGAAAAAATAGGTAAATACATTAGAGAAAAATATAGGCAAATAAATTTGAAAAATAGGTAATGAAGTAGAGAAAACAAAGGAGGTAAATAAATAGAGAAAATAGGTAAATAAATTAGAGAAAAAATGTGTAAATAAATTAGAGAAAAAAATACGTAAATAACTAGAGAAAAAATAGGTAAATAAATAGAGAAAACAAAAGAGGTAAATAAATAGAGAAAAAATAGGTAAATAAATAGAGAAAAAATAGGTAAATAAATTAGAGGAAAAAATAGGTAAATAAACTAGAGAAAAAATAGGTGTATAAATAGAGAAATATAGCTAAATAATTCAAACAAAAAAAGGTAAATAGAAAAAATAGGTAAATAAATTAGAGGAAATAATATGAAAATAAACAGAGAAAAATATAGGTAAATAAATAGAGAAAATAGGTAAATAAATTAGAGGAAAAATGTGTAAATAAATTAGAGAAAAAAATACGTAAATAACTAGAGAAAAATAGGTAGATAAATAGAGAAAACAAAAGAGGTAAATAAATAGAGAAAAATAGGTAAATAAATAGAGAAAAAATAGGTAAATATATAAGAGAGAAAAACAGGTAAATTACTAGGGAAAAAATAGGTTAGTATATAGAGAAAACAAAAGAGGTAAACAAATAGAGAAAATAGATAAATAAATAGAGAAAAAATAGGTAAATAAATTAGGGGAAAAAAGTAGGTAAATAAATTAGGGGAAAAAATAGGTAAATAAACAGAGAAAAAATAGGTAAATATATAAGAGAGAAAAACAGGTAAATTACTAGAGAAAAAATAGGTAAGTATATAGAGGAAACAAAAGAGGTAAGCAAATAGAGAAAAATAGGTAAATAAATAGAGAAAACAAAAGAGGTAAATAAATAGAGAAAACAAAAGAGGTAAATAAATAGAGAAAAAATAGGTAAATAAACTAGAGAAAAATAGGCGTATAAATATAGAAAAATAGCTAAATAAATCAAAGAAAAAAAGGTAAATAGGATAAATAGGTAAATAAATTAGAGGAAAAAATAGGTAAATAAACAGAGTAAAAATAGGAAAATAAATGAGAGAGAAAAATAGGTAAATTACTAGAGAAAAAATAGGTAAGTAAACAGCGAAAACAAAAGAGGTAAACAAATAGAGAAAAATAGGTAAATAAATAGAGAAAAAATAGGTAAATAAATTAGAGAAAAATATAGGCAAATAAATTTGAAAAATACGTAATGAAGTAGAGAAAACAAAGGAGGTAAATAAATAGAGAAAATAGGTAAATAAATTAGAGAAAAAATGTGTAAATAAATTAGAGAAAAAAATACGTAAATAACTAGAGAAAAAATAGGTAAATAAATAGAGAAAACAAAAGAGGTAAATAAATAGAGAAAAATAGGTAAATAAATAGAGAAAAAATAGGTAAATAAATTAGAGGAAGAAATAGGTAAATAAACAGAGAAAAAATAGGTAAATAAATGTGAGAGAAAAATAGGTAAATTACTAGAGAAAAATAGGTAAGTATATAGAGAAAACAAAAGAAATAAACAAATAGAGAAAAATAGGTAAATAAATAGAGAAAAATATAGGCAAATAAATTTGAAAAATAGGTAATGAGGTAAAGAAAACATAGGAGGTAAATAAATAGAAAAAATAGGTAAATAAATAGAGAAAACAAAAGAGGTAAATAAATAGAGAAAAAATAGGTAAATAAATAGAGAAAAAATAGGTAAATAAATTAGAGGAAAAAATAGGTAAATAAACTAGAGAAAAAATAGGTGTATAAATAGAGAAATATAGCTAAATAATTCAAACAAAAAAAGGTAAATAGAAAAAATAGGTAAATAAATTAGAGGAAATAATATGAAAATAAACAGAGAAAAATATAGGTAAATAAATAGAGAAAAATAGGTAAATAAATTAGAGGAAAAATGTGTAAATAAATTAGAGAAAAAAATACGTAAATAACTAGAGAAAAAATAGGTAGATAAATAGAGAAAACAAAAGAGGTAAATAAATAGAGAAAAAATAGGTAAATATATAAGAGAGAAAAACAGGTAAATTACTAGGGAAAAAATAGGTTAGTATATAGAGAAAACAAAAGAGGTAAACAAATAGAGAAAAATAGATAAATAAATAGAGAAAAAATAGGTAAATAAATTAGGGGAAAAAATAGGTAAATAAACAGAGAAAAATAGGTAAATATATAAGAGAGAAAAACAGGTAAATTACTAGAGAAAAAATAGATAAGTATATAGAGAAAACAAAAGAGGTAAGCAAATAGAGAAAAATAGGTAAATAAATAGAGAAAACAAAAGCGGTAAATAAATAGAGAAAACAAAAGAGGTAAATAAATAGAGAAAAAATAGGTAAATAAACTAGAGAAAAATAGGCGTATAAATAGAGAAAAATAGCTAAATAAATCAAAGAAAAAAAGGTAAATAGGATAAATAGGTAAATAAATTAGAGGAAAAAATAGGTAAATAAACAGAGTAAAAATAGGAAAATAAATGAGAGAGAAAAATAGGTAAATTACTAGAGAAAAAATAGGTAAGTAAATGGAGAAAACAAAAGAGGTAAACAAATAGAGAAAATGGGCAAATAAATAGAGAAAATGGGCAAATAAATAGAGAAAAATATAGGTAAATAAATAGAGAAAAATAGGTAAATAAATTAGAGGAAAAATGTGTAAATAAATTAGAGAAAAAAATACGTAATTAACTAGAGAAAAAATAAGTAAATAAATAGAGAAAACAAAAGAGGTAAATAAATAGAGAAAAAATAGGTAAATAAATAGAGAAAAATAGGTAAATAAATTAGAGAAAAATATAGGCAAATAAATTTGAAAAATAGGTAAGTAAATAGAGAAAACAAAAGAGGTAAACAAATAGAGAAAAACAGGTAAATAAATAGAGAAAAATAGGTAAATAAATTAGAGAAAAAAATACGTAAATAACTAGAGAAAAAATAGGTAAATAAATTAGAGGAATACATAGGTAAATAAACAGAGAAAAAAGGTAAATAAATGAGAGAAAAAATAGGTAAGTAAACTAGAGAAAAAATAGGCGTATAAATAGAGAAAAATAGCTAAATAAATCAAAGAAAAAAAGGTAAATAGAATAAATAGGTAAATAAATTAGAGGAAAAAATAGGTAAATAAAGAGAGTAAAAAATGGAAAATAAATGAGAGAAAAATAGGTAAATTACTAGAAAAAAAATAGGTAAGTAAATAGAGAAAACAAAAGAGGTAAAAAAATAGAGAAAAATACGTAAATAAATAGAGAAAACATAGGTACATAAATTAGAGAAAAATATAGGCAAATAAATAGAGAAAAATAGGTAATGAAGTAGAGAAAACAAAGCAGGTAAATAAATAGAGAAAAAATAGGTAAATAAATAGAGAAAAAATGTGTAAATAAATTAGAGGAAGAAATACGTAAATAACTAGAGAAAAATAGGTAAATAATAGAGAAAAAAGTAGGTAAATAAATAGGGAACAAATACGTAATGAAGTAGAGAAAACAAAGGAGGTAAATAAATAGAGAAAATAGGTAAATACATGAGAGATAAAAATAGGTAAATAAATAGAGAAAAGAAAAGAGGTAAATAAATAGAGAAAATGGGCAAATAAATAGAGAAAAATATAGGTAGATAAATAGAGAAAAATAGGTAAATAAATTAGAGGAAAAATGTGTAAATAAATTAGAGAAAAAAATACGTAATTAACTAGAGAAAAAATAGGTAAATAAATAGAGAAAACAAAAGAGGTAAATAAATAGAGAAAAAATACTTAAATAAATAGAGAAAAAATAGGTAAATAAATTAGAGAAAAATATAGGCAAATAAATTTGAAAAATAGGTAAGTAAATACAGAAAACAAAAGAGGTAAACAAATAGAGAAAAAATAGGTAAATAAATAGAGAAAAAAATAGGTAAATAAATTAGAGGAAAAAATAGGTAAATAAACAGAGAAAAAATAGGTAAATATATAAGAGAGAAAAACAGGTAAATTACTAGAGAAAAAATAGGTAAGTATATAGAGAAAACGAAAGAGGTAAACAAATAGAGAAAAATAGGTAAATAAATAGAGAAAACAAAAGAGGTAAATAAATAGAGAAAAATAGGTAAATAAACTAGAGAAAAAATAGGCGTATAAATAGAGAGAAATAGCTAAATAAATCAAAGAAAAAAAGGTAAATAGAATAAATAGATAAATAAATTAGAGGAAAAAATAGGTAAATAAACAGAGTAAATATAGGAAAATAAATGAGAGAGAAAAATAGGTAAATTACTAGAGAAAAAATAGGTAAGTAAATGGAGAAAACAAAAGAGGTAAACAAATAGAGAAAATGGGCAAATAAATAGAGAAAAATATAGGTAAATAAATAGAGAAAAATAGGTAAATATATTAGAGGAAAAATGTGTAAATAAATTAGAGAAAAAAATACGTAATTAACTAGAGAAAAAAGAGGTAAATAAATAGAGAAAACATAAGAGGTAAATAAATAGAGAAAAAATTGGTAAATAAATAGAGAAAAAATAGGTAAATAAATTAGAGAAAAATATAGGCAAATAAATTTGAAAAATAGGTAAGTAAATAGAGAAAACAAAAGAGGTAAACAAATAGAGAAAAACAGGTAAATAAATAGAGAAAAATAGGTAAATAAATTAGAGAAAAAAATACGTAAATAACTAGAGAAAAAATAGGTAAATAAATAGAGAAAACAACAGAGGTAAATAAAGAGAGAAAAAAATGTTTAAATAAATAGAGAAAAAATAGGTAAATAGGTAAACTAGAGAAAAAATATGTGTATAAATAGAGAAAAATAGCTAAATAAATCAAAGAAAAAAGGTAAATAGAAAAAATAGGTAAATAAATTAGAGGAATACATAGGTAAATAAACAGAGAAAAAAGGTAAATAAATGAGAGAAAAAATAGGTAAGTAAACTAGAGAAAAAATAGGCGTATAAATAGAGAAAAATAGCTAAATAAATCAAAGAAAAAAAGGTAAATAGAATAAATAGGTAAATAAATTAGAGGAAAAAATAGGTAAATAAAGAGAGTAAAAAATGGAAAATAAATGAGAGAAAAATAGGTAAATTACTAGAGAAAAAATAGGTAAGTAAATAGAGAAAACAAAAGAGGTAAAAAAATAGAGAAAAATACGTAAATAAATAGAGAAAACATAGGTACATAAATTAGAGAAAAATATAGGCAAATAAATAGAGAAAAATAGGTAATGAAGTAGAGAAAACAAAGCAGGTAAATAAATAGAGAAAAAATAGGTAAATAAATAGAGAAAAAATGTGTAAATAAATTAGAGGAAGAAATACGTAAATAACTAGAGAAAAATAGGTAAATAATAGAGAAAAAAGTAGGTAAATAAATAGGGAACAAATACGTAATGAAGTAGAGAAAACAAAGGAGGTAAATAAATAGAGAAAATAGGTAAATACATGAGAGATAAAAATAGGTAAATAAATAGAGAAAAGAAAAGAGGTAAATAAATAGAGAAAATGGGCAAATAAATAGAGAAAAATATAGGTAAATAAATAGAGAAAAATAGGTAAATAAATTAGAGGAAAAATGTGTAAATAAATTAGGGAAAAAAATACGTAATTAACTAGAGAAAAAATAGGTAAATAAATAGAGAAAACAAAAGAGGTAAATAAATAGAGAAAAAATACTTAAATAAATAGAGAAAAAATAGGTAAATAAATTAGAGAAAAATATAGGCAAATAAATTTGAAAAATAGGTAAGTAAATACAGAAAACAAAAGAGGTAAACAAATAGAGAAAAAATAGGTAAATAAATAGAGAAAAAATAGGTAAATAAATTAGAGGAAAAATAGGTAAATAAACAGAGAAAAAATAGGTAAATATATAAGAGAGAAAAACAGGTAAATTACTAGAGAAAAAATAGGTAAGTATATAGAGAAAACGAAAGAGGTAAACAAATAGAGAAAAATAGGTAAATAAATAGAGAAAACAAAAGAGGTAAATAAATAGAGAAAAATAGGTAAATAAACTAGAGAAAAAATAGGCGTATAAATAGAGAAAAATAGGTAATGAAGTAGAGAAAATAAAGGAGATAAATAAATAGAGAAAATAGGTAAATAAATTACAGAAAAAATGTGTAAATAAATTAGAGGAAAATATACGTAAATAACTAGAGAAAAAATAGGTAAATAAATAGAGAAGACAAAGGAGGTAAATAAATAGAGAAAAATATAGGTAAATATATAGAGAAAAATAGGTAAATAAATTAGAGGAAAAAATAGGTAAATAAACTAGAGAAAAAATAGGCGTATAAATAGAGAGAAATAGCTAAATAAATCAAAGAAAAAAAGGTAAATAGAATAAATAGATAAATAAATTAGAGGAAAAAATAGGTAAATAAACAGAGTAAATATAGGAAAATAAATGAGAGAGAAAAATAGGTAAATTACTAGAGAAAAAATAGGTAAGTAAATGGAGAAACAAAAGAGGTAAACAAATAGAGAAAATGGGCAAATAAATAGAGAAAAATATAGGTAAATAAATAGAGAAAAATAGGTAAATATATTAGAGGAAAAATGTGTAAATAAATTAGAGAAAAAAATACGTAATTAACTAGAGAAAAAAGAGGTAAATAAATAGAGAAAACATAAGAGGTAAATAAATAGAGAAAAAATTGGTAAATAAATAGAGAAAAAATAGGTAAATAAATTAGAGAAAAATATAGGCAAATAAATTTGAAAAATAGGTAAGTAAATAGAGAAAACAAAAGAGGTAAACAAATAGAGAAAAACAGGTAAATAAATAGAGAAAAATAGGTAAATAAATTAGAGAAAAAAATACGTAAATAACTAGAGAAAAAATAGGTAAATAAATAGAGAAAACAACAGAGGTAAATAAAGAGAGAAAAAAATGTTTAAATAAATAGAGAAAAAATAGGTAAATAGGTAAACTAGAGAAAAAATATGTGTATAAATAGAGAAAAATAGCTAAATAAATCAAAGAAAAAAGGTAAATAGAAAAAATAGGTAAATAAATTAGAGGAATACATAGGTAAATAAACAGAGAAAAAAGGTAAATAAATGAGAGAAAAAATAGGTAAGTAAACTAGAGAAAAAATAGGCGTATAAATAGAGAAAAATAGCTAAATAAATCAAAGAAAAAAAGGTAAATAGAATAAATAGGTAAATAAATTAGAGGAAAAAATAGGTAAATAAAGAGAGTAAAAAATGGAAAATAAATGAGAGAAAAATAGGTAAATTACTAGAGAAAAAATAGGTAAGTAAATAGAGAAAACAAAAGAGGTAAAAAAATAGAGAAAAATACGTAAATAAATAGAGAAAACATAGGTACATAAATTAGAGAAAAATATAGGCAAATAAATAGAGAAAAATAGGTAATGAAGTAGAGAAAACAAAGCAGGTAAATAAATAGAGAAAAAATAGGTAAATAAATAGAGAAAAATGTGTAAATAAATTAGAGGAAGAAATACGTAAATAACTAGAGAAAAATAGGTAAATAATAGAGAAAAAAGTAGGTAAATAAATAGGGAACAAATACGTAATGAAGTAGAGAAAACAAAGGAGGTAAATAAATAGAGAAAATAGGTAAATACATGAGAGATAAAAATAGGTAAATAAATAGAGAAAAGAAAAGAGGTAAATAAATAGAGAAAATGGGCAAATAAATAGAGAAAAATATAGGTAAATAAATAGAGAAAAATAGGTAAATAAATTAGAGGAAAAATGTGTAAATAAATTAGGGAAAAAAATACGTAATTAACTAGAGAAAAAATAGGTAAATAAATAGAGAAAACAAAAGAGGTAAATAAATAGAGAAAAAATACTTAAATAAATAGAGAAAAAATAGGTAAATAAATTAGAGAAAAATATAGGCAAATAAATTTGAAAAATAGGTAAGTAAATACAGAAAACAAAAGAGGTAAACAAATAGAGAAAAAATAGGTAAATAAATAGAGAAAAAATAGGTAAATAAATTAGAGGAAAAATAGGTAAATAAACAGAGAAAAAATAGGTAAATATATAAGAGAGAAAAACAGGTAAATTACTAGAGAAAAAATAGGTAAGTATATAGAGAAAACGAAAGAGGTAAACAAATAGAGAAAAATAGGTAAATAAATAGAGAAAACAAAAGAGGTAAATAAATAGAGAAAAATAGGTAAATAAACTAGAGAAAAAATAGGCGTATAAATAGAGAAAAATAGGTAATGAAGTAGAGAAAATAAAGGAGATAAATAAATAGAGAAAATAGGTAAATAAATTACAGAAAAAATGTGTAAATAAATTAGAGGAAAATATACGTAAATAACTAGAGAAAAAATAGGTAAATAAATAGAGAAGACAAAGGAGGTAAATAAATAGAGAAAAATATAGGTAAATATATAGAGAAAAATAGGTAAATAAATTAGAGGAAAAAATAGGTAAATAAACAGAGAAAAAATAGGTAAATAAATAGAGAAAAAATAGGTAAATAAATAGAAAAAAGAGGTAAATAAATAGAAAAAAATGTAAATTAAGAGAGAAAAATAGGTAATTAACTAGAGAAAACAAAGGAGGTAAATAAATAGAGAAAATAGGTAAATACATGAGAGAAAAAAATAGGTAAATAAATAGAGAAAAGAAAAGAGGTAAATAAATAGAGAAAATGGGCAAATAAACAAAGAAAAATATAGGTAAATAAATAGAAAAAAATAGGTAAATAAATTAGAGAAAAATATAGGCAAATAAATTTGAAAAATAGGTAATGAAGTAGAGAAAACAAAGGAGGTAAATAAATAGAGAAAATAGGTAAATAAATTAGAGAAAAATGTGTAAATAAATTAGAGAAAAAAATACGTAAATAACTAGAGAAAAAATAGGTAAATAAATAGAGATAACAAAAGAGGTAAATAAATAGAGAAAAATAGGTAAATAAATAGAGAAAAAATAGGTAAATAAATTAGAGGAAAAAATACGTAATTAACTAGAGAAAAAATAGGTAAATAAATAGAGAAAACAAAAGAGGTAAATAAACAGAGAAAGAATAGGTAAATATATAAGAGAGAAAAACAGGTAAATTACTAGAAAAAAATAGGTAAGTACATAGAGAAAACAAAAGAGGTAAGCAAATAGAGAAAAATAGGTAAATAAATAGAGAAAACAAAAGACGTAAATAAATAGAGAAAAAATAGGTAAATAAACTAGAGAAAAAATAGGCGTATAAATAGAGAGAAATAGCTAAATAAATCAAAGAAAAAAAGGTAAATAGAATAAATAGGTAAATAAATTAGAGGAAAAAATAGGTAAATAAACAGAGTAAATATAGGAAAATAAATGAGAGAGAAAAATAGGTAAATTACTAGAGAAAAAATAGGTAAGTAAATGGAGAAAACAAAAGAGGTAAACAAATAGAGAAAATGGGCAAATAAATAGAGAAAAATATAGGTAAATAAATAGAGAAAAATAGGTAAATATATTAGAGGAAAATATAGGCAAATAAATTTGAAAAATAGGTAATGAAGTAGAGAAAACAAAGGAGGTAAATAAATAGAGAAAATAGGTAAATAAATTAGAGAAAAAATGTGTAAATAAATTAGAGAAAAAAATACGTAAATAACTAGAGAAAAAATAGGTAAATAAATAGAGATAACAAAAGAGGTAAATAAATAGAGAAAAATAGGTAAATAAATAGAGAAAAAATAGGTAAATAAATTAGAGGAAACAATAGGTAAATAAGCAGAGAAAGAATAGGTAAATATATAAGAGAGAAAAACAGGTAAATTACTAGAGAAAAATAGGTAAGTACATAGAGAAAACAAAAGAGGTAAGCAAATAGAGAAAAATAGGTAAATAAATAGAGAAAACAAAAGAGGTAAATAAATAGAGAAAAAATAGGTAAATAAACTAGAGAAAAAATAGGCGTATAAATAGAGAGAAATAGCTAAATAAATCAAAGAAAAAAAGGTAAATAGAATAAATAGGTAAATAAATTAGAGGAAAAAATAGGTAAATAAACAGAGTAAATATAGGAAAATAAATGAGAGAGAAAAATAGGTAAATTACTAGAGAAAAAATAGGTAAGTAAATGGAGAAAACAAAAGAGGTAAACAAATAGAGAAAATGGGCAAATAAATAGAGAAAAATATAGGTAAATAAATAGAGAAAAATAGGTAAATATATTAGAGGAAAAATGTGTAAATAAATTAGAGAAAAAAATACGTAATTAACTAGAGAAAAAATAGGTAAATAAATAGAGAAAACAAAAGAGGTAAATAAATAGAGAAAAAATACTTAAATAAATAGAGAAAAAATAGGTAAATAAATTAGAGAAAAATATAGGCAAATAAATAGAGAAAAATAGGTAATGAAGTAGAGAAAACAAAGCAGGTAAATAAATAGAGAAAATAGGTAAATAAATTACAGAAAAAATGTGTAAATAAATTAGAGGAAGAAATACGTAAATAACTAGAGAAAAATAGGTAAATAAATAGAGAAAACAAAGGAGGTAAATAAATAGAGAAAACAAAAGAGGTAAATAAATAGAGAAAAATATATGTAAATATATAGAGAAAAATAGGTAAATAATAGAGAAAAAAGTAGGTAAATAAATAGGGAACAAATACGTAATGAAGTAGAGAAAACAAAGGAGGTGAATAAATAGAGAAAATAGGTAAATACATGAGAGATAAAAATAGGTAAATAAATAGAGAAAAGAAAATAGGTAAATAAATAGAGAAAATGGGCAAATAAATAGAGAAAAATATAGGTAAATAAATAGAGAAAAATAGGTAAATAAATTAGAGGAAAAATGTGTAAATAAATTAGAGAAAAAAATACGTAATTAACTAGAGAAAAAATAGGTAAATAAATAGAGAAAACAAAAGAGGAAAATAAATAGAGAAAAAATACTTAAATAAATAGAGAAAAAATAGGTAAATAAATTAGAGAAAAATATAGGCAAATAAATTTGAAAAATAGGTAAGTAAATACAGAAAACAAAAGAGGTAAACAAATAGAGAAAAATAGGTAAATAAATAGAGAAAAAATAGGTAAATAAATTAGAGAAAAATATAGGCAAATAAATAGAGAAAAATAGGTAATAAAGTAGAGAAAACAAAGGAGGTAAATAAATAGAGAAAAATAGGTAAATAAATTAGAGGAAAAATGTGTAAATAAATTAGAGAAAAAAATACGTAATTAACTAGAGAAAAAATAGGTAAATAAATAGAGAAAACAAAAGAGGTAAATAAATAGAGAAAAAATACTTAAATAAATAGAGAAAAAATAGGTAAATAAATTAGAGAAAAATATAGGCAAATAAATTTGAAAAATAGGTAAGTATATAGAGAAAACGAAAGAGGTAAACAAATAGAGAAAAATAGGTAAATAAATACAGAAAACAAAAGAGGTAAATAAATAGAGAAAAATAGGTAAATAAACTAGAGAAAAAATAGGCGTGTAAATAGAGAAAAATAGGTAATGAATTAGAGAAAATAAAGGAGATAAATAAATAGAGAAAATAGGTAAATAAATTACAGAAAAAATGTGTAAATAAATTAGAGGAAAATATACGTAAATAACTAGAGAAAAAATAGGTAAATAAATAGAGAAGACAAAGGAGGTAAATAAATAGAGAAAAATATAGGTAAATATATAGAGAAAAATAGGTAAATAAATTAGAGGAAAAAATAGGTAAATAAACAGAGAAAAAATAGGTAAATAAATAGAGAAAAAATAGGTAAATAAATAGAAAAAAGAGGTAAATAAATAGAAAAAAATGTAAATTAAGAGAGAAAAATAGGTAATTAACTAGAGAAAACAAAGGAGGTAAATAAATAGAGAAAATAGGTAAATACATGAGAGAAAAAAATAGGTAAATAAATAGAGAAAAGAAAAGAGGTAAATAAATAGAGAAAATGGGCAAATAAACAAAGAAAAATATAGGTAAATAAATAGAAAAAAATAGGTAAATAAATTAGAGAAAAATATAGGCAAATAAATTTGAAAAATAGGTAATGAAGTAGAGAAAACAAAGGAGGTAAATAAATAGAGAAAATAGGTAAATAAATTAGAGAAAAAATGTGTAAATAAATTAGAGAAAAAAATACGTAAATAACTAGAGAAAAAATAGGTAAATAAATAGAGATAACAAAAGAGGTAAATAAATAGAGAAAAATAGGTAAATAAATAGAGAAAAAATAGGTAAATAAATTAGAGGAAAATATAGGCAAATAAATTTGAAAAATAGGTAAGTAAATAGAGAAAACAAAAGAGGTAAACAAATAGAGAAAAACAGGTAAATAAATAGAGAAAAATAGGTAAATAAATTAGAGAAAAAAATACGTAAATAACTAGAGAAAAAATAGGTAAATAAATAGAGAAAACAACAGAGGTAAATAAAGAGAGAAAAAAATGTTTAAATAAATAGAGAAAAAATAGGTAAATAGGTAAACTAGAGAAAAAATATGTGTATAAATAGAGAAAAATAGCTAAATAAATCAAAGAAAAAAGGTAAATAGAAAAAATAGGTAAATAAATTAGAGGAATACATAGGTAAATAAACAGAGAAAAAAGGTAAATAAATGAGAGAAAAAATAGGTAAATAAACTAGAGAAAAAATAGGCGTATAAATAGAGAAAAATAGCTAAATAAATCAAAGAAAAAAAGGTAAATAGAATAAATAGGTAAATAAATTAGAGGAAAAAATAGGTAAATAAAGAGAGTAAAAAATGGAAAATAAATGAGAGAAAAATAGGTAAATTACTAGAGAAAAAATAGGTAAGTAAATAGAGAAAACAAAAGAGGTAAAAAAATAGAGAAAAATACGTAAATAAATAGAGAAAACATAGGTACATAAATTAGAGAAAAATATAGGCAAATAAATAGAGAAAAATAGGTAATGAAGTAGAGAAAACAAAGCAGGTAAATAAATAGAGAAAAAATAGGTAAATAAATAGAGAAAAAATGTGTAAATAAATTAGAGGAAGAAATACGTAAATAACTAGAGAAAAATAGGTAAATAATAGAGAAAAAAGTAGGTAAATAAATAGGGAACAAATACGTAATGAAGTAGAGAAAACAAAGGAGGTAAATAAATAGAGAAAATAGGTAAATACATGAGAGATAAAAATAGGTAAATAAATAGAGAAAAGAAAAGAGGTAAATAAATAGAGAAAATGGGCAAATAAATAGAGAAAAATATAGGTAAATAAATAGAGAAAAATAGGTAAATAAATTAGAGGAAAAATGTGTAAATAAATTAGAGAAAAAAATACGTAATTAACTAGAGAAAAAATAGGTAAATAAATAGAGAAAACAAAAGAGGTAAATAAATAGAGAAAAAATACTTAAATAAATAGAGAAAAAATAGGTAAATAAATTAGAGAAAAATATAGGCAAATAAATTTGAAAAATAGGTAAGTAAATACAGAAAACAAAAGAGGTAAACAAATAGAGAAAAATAGGTAAATAAATAGAGAAAAAATAGGTAAATAAATTAGAGAAAAATATAGGCAAATAAATAGAGAAAAATAGGTAATGAAGTAGAGAAAACAAAGCAGGTAAATAAATAGAGAAAATAGGTAAATAAATTACAGAAAAAATGTGTAAATAAATTAGAGGAAGAAATACGTAAATAACTAGAGAAAAATAGGTAAATAAATAGAGAAAACAAAGGAGGTAAATAAATAAAGTAAAATATATGTAAATATATAGAGAAAAATAGGTAAATAATAGAGAAAAAAGTAGGTAAATAAATAGGGAACAAATACGTAATGAAGTAGAGAAAACAAAGGAGGTGAATAAATAGAGAAAATAGGTAAATACATGAGAGATAAAAATAGGTAAATAAATAGAGAAAGAAAAGAGGTAAATAAATAGAGAAAATGGGCAAATAAATAGAGAAAAATATAGGTAAATAAATAGAGAAAAATAGGTAAATAAATTAGAGGAAAAATGTGTAAATAAATTAGAGAAATAAATACGTAATTAACTAGAGAAAAAATAGGTAAATAAATAGAGAAAACAAAAGAGGTAAATAAATAGAGAAAAAATACTTAAATAAATAGAGAAAAAATAGGTAAATAAATTAGAGAAAAATATAGGCAAATAAATTTGAAAAATAGGTAAGTAAATACAGAAAACAAAAGAGGTAAACAAATAGAGAAAAGTAGGTAAATAAATAGAGATATAATAGGTAAATAAATTAGAGAAAAATATAGGCAAATAAATAGAGAAAAATAGGTAATAAAGTAGAGAAAACAAAGGAGGTAAATAAATAGAGAAAATAGGTAAATAAATTACAGAAAAAATGTGTAAATAAATTAGAGGAAAAAATACGTAAATAACTAGAGAAAAAATAGGTAAATAAATAGAGAAAACAAAGGAGGTAAATAAATAGAGAAAAATAGGTAAGTAAATAGAGAAAAGCAGGTAAATTACTAGAGAAAAAATAGGTAAGTATATAGAGAAAACAAAAGAGGTAAACAAATAGAGAAAAATAGGTAAATAAACTAGAGAAAAAATAGGCGTATAAATAGAGAAAAATAGCTAAATAAATCAAAGAAAAAAAGGTAAATAGAATAAATACGTAAATAAATTAGAGGAAAAAATAGGTAAATAAACAGAGTAAAAATAGGAAAATAAATGGGAGAGAAAAATAGGTAAATTACTAGAGAAAAAATAGGTAAGTAAATAGGGAAAACAAAAGAGGTAAACAAATAGAGAAAAATAGGTAAATAAATAGAGAAAAAATAGGTAAATAAATTAGAGAAAAATATAGGCAAATAAATAGAGAAAAATAGGTAATGAAGTAGAGAAAACAAAGCAGGTAAATAAATAGAGAAAATAGGTAAATAAATTACAGAAAAAATGTGTAAATAAATTAGAGGAAGAAATACGTAAATAACTAGAGAAAAATAGGTAAATAATAGAGAAAAAAGTAGGTAAATAAATAGGGAACAAATACGTAATGAAGTAGAGAAAACAAAGGAGGTAAATAAATAGAGAAAATAGGTAAATACATGAGAGATAAAAATAGGTAAATAAATAGAGAAAAGAAAAGAGGTAAATAAATAGAGAAAATGGGCAAATAAATAGAGAAAAATATAGGTAAATAAATAGAGAAAAATAGGTAAATAAATTAGAGGAAAAATGTGTAAATAAATTAGAGAAAAAAATACGTAATTAACTAGAGAAAAAATAGGTAAATAAATAGAGAAAACAAAAGAGGTAAATAAATAGAGAAAAAATACTTAAATGAATAGAGAAAAAATAGGTAAATAAATTAGAGAAAAATATAGGCAAATAAATTTGAAAAATAGGTAAGTAAATACAGAAAACAAAAGAGGTAAACAAATAGAGAAAAATAGGTAAATAAATAGAGAAAATATAGGTAAATAAATTAGAGAAAAATATAGGCAAATAAATAGAGAAAAATAGTTAATGAAGTAGAGAAAACAAAGCAGGTAAATAAATAGAGAAAATAGGTAAATAAATTACAGAAAAAATGTGTAAATAAATTAGAGGAAGAAATACGTAAATAACTAGAGAAAAATAGGTAAATAAATAGAGAAAACAAAGGAGGTAAATAAATAGAGAAAACAAAGGAGGTAAATAAATAGAGAAAAATATATGTAAATATATAGAGAAAAATAGGTAAATAATAGAGAAAAAAGTAGGTAAATAAATAGGGAACAAATACGTAATGAAGTAGAGAAAACAAAGGAGGTGAATAAATAGAGAAAATAGGTAAATACATGAGAGATAAACATAGTTAAATAAATAGAGAAAAGAAAAGAGGTAAATAAATAGAGAAAATGGGCATATAAATAGAGAAAAATATAGGTAAATAAATAGAGAAAAATAGGTAAATAAATTAGAGGAAAAATGTGTAAATAAATTAGAGAAAAAAATACGTAATTAACTAGAGAAAAAATAGGTAAATAAATAGAGAAAACAAAAGAGGTAAATAAATAGAGAAAAAATACTTAAATAAATAGAGAAAAAATAGGTAAATAAATTAGAGAAAAATATAGGCAAATAAATTTGAAAAATAGGTAAGTAAATACAGAAAACAAAAGAGGTAAACAAATAGAGAAAAATAGGTAAATAAATAGAGAAAAATAGGTAATAAAGTAGAGAAAACAAAGGAGGTAAATAAATAGAGAAAATAGGTAAATAAATTACAGAAAAAATGTGTAAATAAATTAGAGGAAAAAATACGTAAATAACTAGAGAAAAAATAGGTAAATAAATAGAGAAAACAAAGGAGGTAAATAAATAGAGAAAAATAGGTAAGTAAATAGAGAAAAATAGGTAAATAAATAGAGAAAAATAGGTAAATAAATTAGAGGAAAAAATAGGTAAATAAACAGAGAAAAAATAGGTAAATATAAAAGAGAGAAAAGCAGGTAAATTACTAGAGAAAAAATAGGTAAGTAAATAGGGAAAACAAAAGAGGTAAACAAATAGAGAAAAATAGGTAAATAAATAGAGAAAAAATAGGTAAATAAATTAGAGAAAAATATAGGCAAATAAATAGAGAAAAATAGGTAATGAAGTAGAGAAAACAAAGCAGGTAAATAAATAGAGAAAATAGGTAAATAAATTACAGAAAAAATGTGTAAATAAATTAGAGGAAGAAATACGTAAATAACTAGAGAAAAATAGGTAAATAATAGAGAAAAAAGTAGGTAAATAAATAGGGAACAAATACGTAATGAAGTAGAGAAAACAAAGGAGGTAAATAAATAGAGAAAATAGGTAAATACATGAGAGATAAAAATAGGTAAATAAATAGAGAAAAGAAAAGAGGTAAATAAATAGAGAAAATGGGCAAAGAAATAGAGAAAAATATAGGTAAATAAATAGAGAAAAATAGGTAAATAAATTAGAGGAAAAATGTGTAAATAAATTAGAGAAAAAAATACGTAATTAACTAGAGAAAAAATAGGTAAATAAATAGAGAAAACAAAAGAGGTAAATAAATAGAGAAAAAATACTTAAATAAATAGAGAAAAAATAGGTAAATAAATTAGAGAAAAATATAGGCAAATAAATTTGAAAAATAGGTAAGTAGATACAGAAAACAAAAGAGGTAAACAAATAGAGAGAAATAGGTAAATAAATAGAGAAAAAATAGGTAAATAAATTAGAGAAAAATATAGGCAAATAAATAGAGAAAAATAGGTAATAAAGTAGAGAAAACAAAGGAGGTAAATAAATAGAGAAAATAGGTAAATAAATTACAGAAAAAATGTGTAAATAAATTAGAGGAAGAAATACGTAAATAACTAGAGAAAAATAGGTAAATAATAGAGAAAAAAGTAGGTAAATAAATAGGGAACAAATACGTAATGAAGTAGAGAAAACAAAGGAGGTAAATAAATAGAGAAAATAGGTAAATACATGAGAGATAAAAATAGGTAAATAAATAGAGAAAAGAAAAGAGGTAAATAAATAGAGAAAATGGGCAAATAAATAGAGAAAAATATAGGTAAATAAATAGAGAAAAATAGGTAAATAAATTAGAGGAAAAATGTGTAAATAAATTAGAGAAAAAAATACGTAATTAACTAGAGAAAAAATAGGTAAATAAATAGAGAAAACAAAAGAGGTAAATAAATAGAGAAAAAATACTTAAATGAATAGAGAAAAAATAGGTAAATAAATTAGAGAAAAATATAGGCAAATAAATTTGAAAAATAGGTAAGTAAATACAGAAAACAAAAGAGGTAAACAAATAGAGAAAAATAGGTAAATAAATAGAGAAAATATAGGTAAATAAATTAGAGAAAAATATAGGCAAATAAATAGAGAAAAATAGTTAATGAAGTAGAGAAAACAAAGCAGGTAAATAAATAGAGAAAATAGGTAAATAAATTACAGAAAAAATGTGTAAATAAATTAGAGGAAGAAATACGTAAATAACTAGAGAAAAATAGGTAAATAAATAGAGAAAACAAAGGAGGTAAATAAATAGAGAAAACAAAGGAGGTAAATAAATAGAGAAAAATATATGTAAATATATAGAGAAAAATAGGTAAATAATAGAGAAAAAAGTAGGTAAATAAATAGGGAACAAATACGTAATGAAGTAGAGAAAACAAAGGAGGTGAATAAATAGAGAAAATAGGTAAATACATGAGAGATAAACATAGTTAAATAAATAGAGAAAAGAAAAGAGGTAAATAAATAGAGAAAATGGGCATATAAATAGAGAAAAATATAGGTAAATAAATAGAGAAAAATAGGTAAATAAATTAGAGGAAAAATGTGTAAATAAATTAGAGAAAAAAATACGTAATTAACTAGAGAAAAAATAGGTAAATAAATAGAGAAAACAAAAGAGGTAAATAAATAGAGAAAAAATACTTAAATAAATAGAGAAAAAATAGGTAAATAAATTAGAGAAAAATATAGGCAAATAAATTTGAAAAATAGGTAAGTAAATACAGAAAACAAAAGAGGTAAACAAATAGAGAAAAATAGGTAAATAAATAGAGAAAAAATAGGTAAATAAATTAGAGAAAAATATAGGCAAATAAATAGAGAAAAATAGGTAATAAAGTAGAGAAAACAAAGGAGGTAAATAAATAGAGAAAATAGGTAAATAAATTACAGAAAAAATGTGTAAATAAATTAGAGGAAAAAATACGTAAATAACTAGAGAAAAAATAGGTAAATAAATAGAGAAAACAAAGGAGGTAAATAAATAGAGAAAAATAGGTAAGTAAATAGAGAAAAATAGGTAAATAAATAGAGAAAAATAGGTAAATAAATTAGAGGAAAAAATAGGTAAATAAACAGAGAAAAAATAGGTAAATATAAAAGAGAGAAAAGCAGGTAAATTACTAGAGAAAAAATAGGTAAGTAAATAGGGAAAACAAAAGAGGTAAACAAATAGAGAAAAATAGGTAAATAAATAGAGAAAAAATAGGTAAATAAATTAGAGAAAAATATAGGCAAATAAATAGAGAAAAATAGGTAATGAAGTAGAGAAAACAAAGCAGGTAAATAAATAGAGAAAATAGGTAAATAAATTACAGAAAAAATGTGTAAATAAATTAGAGGAAGAAATACGTAAATAACTAGAGAAAAATAGGTAAATAATAGAGAAAAAAGTAGGTAAATAAATAGGGAACAAATACGTAATGAAGTAGAGAAAACAAAGGAGGTAAATAAATAGAGAAAATAGGTAAATACATGAGAGATAAAAATAGGTAAATAAATAGAGAAAAGAAAAGAGGTAAATAAATAGAGAAAATGGGCAAATAAATAGAGAAAAATATAGGTAAATAAATAGAGAAAAATAGGTAAATAAATTAGAGGAAAAATGTGTAAATAAATTAGAGAAAAAAATACGTAATTAACTAGAGAAAAAATAGGTAAATAAATAGAGAAAACAAAAGAGGTAAATAAATAGAGAAAAAATACTTAAATAAATAGAGAAAAAATAGGTAAATAAATTAGAGAAAAATATAGGCAAATAAATTTGAAAAATAGGTAAGTAGATACAGAAAACAAAAGAGGTAAACAAATAGAGAGAAATAGGTAAATAAATAGAGAAAAAATAGGTAAATAAATTAGAGAAAAATATAGGCAAATAAATAGAGAAAAATAGGTAATAAAGTAGAGAAAACAAAGGAGGTAAATAAATAGAGAAAATAGGTAAATAAATTACAGAAAAAATGTGTAAATAAATTAGAGGAAAAAATACGTAAATAACTAGAGAAAAAATAGGTAAATAAATAGAGAAAACAAAAGAGGTAAATAAATAGAGAAAAATAGGTAAATAAATAGAGAAAAGTAGAGACTTCCATTTCCGGTTTGTAAGAAGCGTGACGTGTGAGTGAGCAGTGTGAGAGATAGGAGTGAATAAGGTGTTAGTAGGACAGGTAGGGTGTGAAAAGTGGGTACAGAGGGAGAAGGGGGAGCTGGGAGTGAAGGGAGAGATAGGGCGAGGAAAAGGGGAGTGAGGGAGAGGAGGAAAAACAGGGTGGAAGCACGCGAGTTTTGAGGTTAGGGTAAGGAGGGAAGGATTGAGCGGGAGTGGAAAAGGCGGGAGAGTGGAGAAAGAGAGGAAGAGAGAGACATCGGGCGGTGAAGAAAGGAAATAAGGATATAGCGGAGACAGTAGATAAAGTAGGGAGTGAGAGAAGGGGAAATAGGCGGAAGGTAAGGAAGATAGGATGGAAGGGAAAGAGGGAGAAAAGGGAGAGGAAAGAGGAAAAGAAAGGGTAGAAACAGAGAGGAAGGTAGATGAAAAGGAAGAAGAGGCGAAAAGGAGAGGTAGGAAAACGAATGCAGAGAGACTGGCAAGGGAAAGGAGCATGAGTGGAGGAAGCATAGGTGAAATTGCGGAGTTGTGGAAGAGAAAGAGAGAGAAAGAGGAACAGGGTCATGGAGAAGAGAGTGGAATAGAAGCGTTCCAAAAGAGTAGAAAGGTAGGAAGATCACCGGAGGGAGAAAGAGAGGGGGGAGGAATAGAGAGGCTATTAAAGGAAATGAGGGCGGAGATGAGGAAGGATCTGAAGGAAGTAAAGGAACAAGGGAGAGAGGCGAGGGAAGATATGGCGTCTTTAAGAGAGAAAATGGAAGAATGGGAGGAGAAGTGGAGAAGAGAAAAGAAAGAGATGGGAAATAGAATGGAAAGGGTGGAAAAAAGATTAGAGGAGGTGGAGAGAGAGGAGGAGAAGATCAAGGAAATGGAGGAGAGGCTAAAGAATTTAGAAATGAGGAGGAAAAAGAAGGAGGGAGTCGGAGAAGCGAGGAGAGAGGAAGGGGTGGGGAAGGACGCAGGACGGGAAGAATGGGAAACAAGGGTGCAGGGGATGGAAAGAAAACTAGAAATGAAAGAGAGAGAAGAGAGAAGGAAGAACATTATAATTAAAGGGGTAGGTAGGGAGGGAACGGCGATGAGGAGGGCAAAGGAAGTGCTGGATGTAGTAGGGATACAGGGGAGAATAGAGGGAGTGAGGGAGCTTGGAGGAAGAAGGCAAGGGAGGGAGGAAGTGATGCTGGAGGTAAAAATGGAGAGCATGGAAGTGAAGAGGGAAATAATGAGGAACAAAGGGAAGCTAAAAGGGAGAAAGGAAAGGATAGGGGACGATCTGACCTGGAAAGAAAGAAAGATGCAATGGCAGATAAGGGTGGTAGGAGAAGAGGAGGAAAGAAAAGGGAATAGAGTGAGGGTAAAGTACGGGAAGATAGAGATAGAGGGGAAAACGTGGTTCTGGGATGAGCAGGGAGAGGTACTAAGAGACTGGAGAGGGAAGGAGAGGGGAAGGGCAGAATGGGGAGCAAAAGAGGTGCGAGAAGGAGAAAGGGGCAGGGAAGAGGTGGGAAAGAAAGAAGGGAGACAGGGAGCGGAAGGGTCAAAAAACTAAGGGTGGAGGGAGAGAAAAGGGGAGCGACAGAACAAACGGAAGAAACGAAAAGTTGGAAGATAGCGTTCTGGAACGTAGCGGGGGTGGCAAACAAGGAGGTGGAATTTTGGAAGGGGATAGGGGAATGGGAAGTAATAGTGCTTTTGGAGACATGGATAGAAGAGAAGGGATGGGACAGGATTAAGCACAGGCTGCCGACGGGATACAGGTGGAAGACGCAGTGGGCAAAGAGAAGGAATAAGAGGGGGAGAGCGATGGGAGGCATAGTGATAGGGGTGAGGGAAGAGATGGAAGTAGGACAGGAACGAGATCAGGGAGAAGAAGAAGGAATTTTGGTGGAAAGAATAAAGGCGGGGGAGGAAGAATGGACGGTGGTGGCAGTATACGTGAACGAGGGCATAGAGAGGAAGCTGGAAAGGATTAGAGGATGGATGGAGGGGCAGAAGGAGGGAGAGAGGACAATAATAGGGGGGGACTTCAATGCGAGGACAGGAACGCTAGGCGGCAGGATAGAGGGAGGAGAGGAGGAGGAGGAGGGAGGGGGAAGAAAGTCGAAAGATAGGAAGGTAAATAGGGACGGAAGAAGTTTAGTAAAACTAATAGATGAGACGGGGTGGGAAATCTTGAACGGGAACATAGAGGGGGACGAAGAGGGGGAATACACGTACACGGGGGGAAGAGGGGCGACGGTGATCGATTATGTGTTGGGGGACGAGAGGACAAGAATGGGGGTGGAAAGGATGGAGATAGGGGACAGAGTGGAGTCAGATCACTACCCGGTGGTGGTGACGATGAGGGAGGGAGGAGTGGGGGAGAGAAGAGGAAAAGTGAGGGAAAGAAAGGTAGGAGGAGGGCGGTGGTCGGCAAGGATGAAAGAGGAGTTTAGGAGGGGGATGGAAGGAGTGGGCATAGAAGGGGAAGGGATACAGGAGGCGGTGAGTAAGATAACAGAAAGGATTAAGGAGGTGATGAGGAAAGGGGAGGAGAAGGGGGGCAAGGAGGAAAGGCGGAAGGAGGGGTGGTGGGACGGAGAAACCAGGGAAATGAAGAGGCAGGTGAGAAGAGGGCTAAGGAGATGGAGAGGGGGGGAGGGATCGAGGGAAGAGTACAAAAGGAAAAGGAGAGAGTACAATGAACTGTGCGAGAGGAAAAAAGGGGAAGAGAGGGAGAGGATGATAAGGGAGGTAGCGGAAGCGAAAACGGAAAACAAAGTATGGGAGATAGTGAACAGGGGAAGGAAAAAAAGGAAGCGGGTGGACGAAAAGATAAAGAGTGAGGAGTGGAAGGAATATTTCATGGGACTGCTAGGGGGAGTGGAAAACAGGGTAAGGATGGGAGGGGAGGGGAGTAGGAGGAAGGGAGAGGAAGAAGGAATAAGCAAAGAGGAAATAAGAAAGGTATTGAGGAGACTGAAGGAGGGAAAGGCGATGGGAGGGGACGGGATACCAAACGAAGCATGGAAAGCGGGCGGAGAGAAGGGGGCAGAGGCAGCATGGGAGATCTGCAGGAGAGTATGGGAGGGAGAAGGATGGCCGCAGGGGTGGAAGGAGGGGTTAATAGCGCCACTGGTGAAGAAGGGAAGGGGGACTGGGGTGCAGGACTACAGGGGAGTTACGCTGATGCCGACCCTGTATAAGGTGTATGCAGCGGTACTGGGAGAGAGATTGGAACAGGAGGTGGAAGGGAAGGGGATGATCCCGGAAAATCAAGCAGGGTTCAGGAGAGGGAGAGGAACAGTGGACCAAATTTACGTGCTAAATCACATGATAGGGAAGCAAACCAGAAGGGGCAAGGGTAAACTGGTAGCGCTGTTCGTGGACCTGAAGGCTGCGTTCGACACGGTGGACAGGAGTAGATTATGGGAGGCAATGGAGAAGAGAGGGGTAAGGGAGGGGTTGAGGGAGAGGGTTAAGGAAATATATAGGGAGACAATTAGCAGAGTAAAGGTGGGAGGGGAGATAGGGGAGGGTTTCTGGACGTCGAGAGGGCTAAGGCAAGGGTGCCCGCTGAGCCCCATACTATTCAACATACTGATAGCGGATGTGGAGGAGGAGTTAAATAAAGGGAATTGGGGAGGGGTGAGAATAGGAGACAGGAGGATATGCTCCCTCGCATATGCGGATGATCTAGTGTTACTGGCGGGAAAAGAGGAAGAGATGGAGAGTATGATAAGGCGGCTAGAAAGATACATGGAGGGAAAGAACCTAGAGGTTAATGTGGAAAAGACAAAGGTGGTAAGGTTCAGAAAAGGGGGAGGGAGAGACAGAAAGGTGGAATGGAAATGGAAAGGAAGGGAGATTGAGGAAGTAAAGGAGTTTAAGTATTTAGGGTATGTATTCAAGAAAAACGGGGGACATGAGGCGCACATACAGGACAGGGTGAAAAAGGCAGGGGTCGTAATGAGACAGGTCTGGGGAATTGGAAAAAGGAAATTTGGAAAGGACTGGGGAAGGAGGATGTGGCTGTTCGATGCGCTGGTGTGGACGGTTTTGGGGTACGGGGCGGAGGTATGGGGGTGGAAGGAGAGGGAGGAGGTAGAGAGGGTACAGGAAAGATTCATAAGATGGTCGTTGGGGGTAGACTGGAGGACGCCAGGATATATGGTGAGGGAGGAGACAAAGAGGGAAAAGCTGAGGACGTGGGCGGGGGGAAGGGCGTGGAAATACGAGGAGAAGCTGAGCAGGGGAGAGGGAGGGGAGTTGGCCAGATTATGTCTGAAAGAGGTGAAGGAGAGGGAGAGGGAGGAGGGGAGAGAGTTGTCTAGGTGGGAAATAGAGAGAAAGGAGTTTAGGATGGAGAGAGGAGGGAGTGAAGGTAACGAAAGGGAAAGGGAAAGAGGGGGGTACGAAGAAATGGAGAAAGAAGACAGCAGGAGACAGGCAGAGGAGAGAAGGGAAAAAATAAGGGAGTCCAAATACAACAGATGGTACAGGGAGATAGTAACAAAGGGGATTCCGAAATATCTGGCAGCGGGATGGAGTGAAGGGAGGTACAGGAGGATAGCAAGATTTAGGCTGGGGAACGAAATGAGGGGGGGGAGGTACTGGGAGAAGGAAGAGGAGAGGAGATGCAGGGTATGCGGGGGGGAAGAAGAGACGTGGGAACACGTTTTAGAGAGATGTGCAAGGGAAGAAGAGGGAGGGGAGAGAGGAATAGGGGAAATGATAAAGGAAATATTGGATGAAGGAGGTAAGGGAGAGGAATGGATGAAGAGGATAGAGGAAATGAGACGGGAGTGGGAAGGAGGAAACGGGGAGATAGAAGAGGGAAGGAGGGAGGGAGAAAGGAACTAATGAATGAAAGGAGGAATGGAATGAAAGAAAGGAAATGGAGGTCGAAGGCGGAGGAAAGGGGAGGAGAAGAGAGAGGAAAAGGCGTAGTCTTAAGGGTAGAAAACGGAAGGCGAGAGATAAAGGGGAATAGTATAAGAGCGTGGATAGAGGGGGAGGGCGGCGAGCGGGAGAGCGGAGAGGGAGAGCGAGCGAGGCGAGTGCGATGGAAGTAGGATAAGGACTTAGGATAAGGATAGGATAAGATTAGGTTAAGGAAAATGTAAAGGAGACATGTAACCCTGAGGGGAAGCAATAAATCACACATACATACATACAAATAGAGAAAAGTAGGTAAATAAATTAGAGAAAACTATAGGCAAATAAATAGAGAAAAATATGTAATGAAGTAGAGAAAACAAAGGAGGTAAATAAATAGAGAAAATAGGTAAATAAATTACAGAAAAAATGTGTAAATAAATTAGACGAAAAAATACGTAAATAACTTGAGAAAAAATAGGTAAATAAATAGAGAAAACAAAGGAGGTAAATAAATAGAGAAAAATAGGTAAGTAAATAGAGAAAAATAGGTAAATAAATAGAGAAAAATAGGTAAATAAATTAGAGGAAAAAATAGGTAAATAAACAGAGAAAAAATAGGTAAATATATAAGAGAGAAAGGCAGGTAAATTACTAGAGAAAAAATAGGTAAGTATATAGAGAAAACAAAAGAGGTAAACAAATAGAGAAAAATAGGTAAATAAATAGGGAACAAATACGTAATGAAGTAGAGAAAACAAAGGAGGTAAATAAATAGAGAAGATAGGTAAATACATGAGAGATAAAAATAGGTAAATAAATAGAGAAGAGAAAAGAGGTAAATAAATAGAGAAAATGGACAAATAAATAGAGAAAAATATAGGTAAATAAATAGAGAAAAATAGGTAAATAAATTAGAGGAAAAATGTGTAAATAAATTAGAGAAAAAAATACGTAATTAACTAGAGAAAAAATAGGTAAATAAATAGAGAAAACAAAAGAGGTAAATAAATAGAGAAAAAATACTTAAATAAATAGAGAAAAAATAGGTAAATAAATTAGAGAAAAATATAGGCAAATAAATTTGAAAAATAGGTAAGTAAATACAGAAAACAAAAGAGGTAAACAAATAGAGAAAAATAGGTAAATAAATAGAGATAAAATAGGTAAATAAATTAGAGAAAAATAAAGGCAAATAAATAGAGAAAAATAGGTAATAAAGTAGAGAAAACAAAGGAGGTAAATAAATAGAGAAAATAGGTAAATAAATTACAGAAAAAATGTGTAAATAAATTAGAGGAAAAAATACGTAAATAACTAGAGAAAAAATAGGTAAATAAATAGAGAAAACAAAGGAGGTAAATAAATAGAGAAAAATAGGTAAGTAAATAGAGAAAAGCAGGTAAATTACTAGAGAAAAAATAGGTAAGTATATAGAGAAAACAAAAGAGGTAAACAAATAGAGAAAAATAGGTAAATAAACTAGAGAAAAAATAGGCGTATAAATAGAGAAAAATAGCTAAATAAATCAAAGAAAAAAAGGTAAATAGAATAAATACGTAAATAAATTAGAGGAAAAAATAGGTAAATAAACAGAGTAAAAATAGGAAAATAAATGGGAGAGAAAAATAGGTAAATTACTAGAGAAAAAATAGGTAAGTAAATAGGGAAAACAAAAGAGGTAAACAAATAGAGAAAAATAGGTAAATAAATAGAGAAAAAATAGGTAAATAAATTAGAGAAAAATATAGGCAAATAAATAGAGAAAAATAGGTAATGAAGTAGAGAAAACAAAGCAGGTAAATAAATAGAGAAAATAGGTAAATAAATTACAGAAAAAATGTGTAAATAAATTAGAGGAAGAAATACGTAAATAACTAGAGAAAAATAGGTAAATAATAGAGAAAAAAGTAGGTAAATAAATAGGGAACAAATACGTAATGAAGTAGAGAAAACAAAGGAGGTAAATAAATAGAGAAAATAGGTAAATACATGAGAGATAAAAATAGGTAAATAAATAGAGAAAAGAAAAGAGGTAAATAAATAGAGAAAATGGGCAAATAAATAGAGAAAAATATAGGTAAATAAATAGAGAAAAATAGGTAAATAAATTAGAGGAAAAATGTGTAAATAAATTAGAGAAAAAAATACGTAATTAACTAGAGAAAAAATAGGTAAATAAATAGAGAAAACAAAAGAGGTAAATAAATAGAGAAAAAATACTTAAATGAATAGAGAAAAAATAGGTAAATAAATTAGAGAAAAATATAGGCAAATAAATTTGAAAAATAGGTAAGTAAATACAGAAAACAAAAGAGGTAAACAAATAGAGAAAAATAGGTAACTAAATAGAGAAAATATAGGTAAATAAATTAGAGAAAAATATAGGCAAATAAATAGAGAAAAATAGTTAATGAAGTAGAGAAAACAAAGCAGGTAAATAAATAGAGAAAATAGGTAAATAAATTACAGAAAAAATGTGTAAATAAATTAGAGGAAGAAATACGTAAATAACTAGAGAAAAATAGGTAAATAAATAGAGAAAACAAAGGAGGTAAATAAATAGAGAAAACAAAGGAGGTAAATAAGTAGAGAAAAATATATGTAAATATATAGAGAAAAATAGGTAAATAATAGAGAAAAAAGTAGGTAAATAAATAGGGAACAAATACGTAATGAAGTAGAGAAAACAAAGGAGGTGAATAAATAGAGAAAATAGGTAAATACATGAGAGATAAACATAGTTAAATAAATAGAGAAAAGAAAAGAGGTAAATAAATAGAGAAAATGGGCATATAAATAGAGAAAAATATAGGTAAATAAATAGAGAAAAATAGGTAAATAAATTAGAGGAAAAATGTGTAAATAAATTAGAGAAAAAAATACGTAATTAACTAGAGAAAAAATAGGTAAATAAATAGAGAAAACAAAAGAGGTAAATAAATAGAGAAAAAATACTTAAATAAATAGAGAAAAAATAGGTAAATAAATTAGAGAAAAATATAGGCAAATAAATTTGAAAAATAGGTAAGTAAATACAGAAAACAAAAGAGGTAAACAAATAGAGAAAAATAGGTAAATAAATAGAGAAAAAATAGGTAAATAAATTAGAGAAAAATATAGGCAAATAAATAGAGAAAAATAGGTAATAAAGTAGAGAAAACAAAGGAGGTAAATAAATAGAGAAAATAGGTAAATAAATTACAGAAAAAATGTGTAAATAAATTAGAGGAAAAAATACGTAAATAACTAGAGAAAAAATAGGTAAATAAATAGAGAAAACAAAGGAGGTAAATAAATAGAGAAAAATAGGTAAGTAAATAGAGAAAAATAGGTAAATAAATAGAGAAAAATAGGTAAATAAATTAGAGGAAAAAATAGGTAAATAAACAGAGAAAAAATAGGTAAATATAAAAGAGAGAAAAGCAGGTAAATTACTAGAGAAAAAATAGGTAAGTAAATAGGGAAAACAAAAGAGGTAAACAAATAGAGAAAAATAGGTAAATAAATAGAGAAAAAATAGGTAAATAAATTAGAGAAAAATATAGGCAAATAAATAGAGAAAAATAGGTAATGAAGTAGAGAAAACAAAGCAGGTAAATAAATAGAGAAAATAGGTAAATAAATTACAGAAAAAATGTGTAAATAAATTAGAGGAAGAAATACGTAAATAACTAGAGAAAAATAGGTAAATAATAGAGAAAAAAGTAGGTAAATAAATAGGGAACAAATACGTAATGAAGTAGAGAAAACAAAGGAGGTAAATAAATAGAGAAAATAGGTAAATACATGAGAGATAAAAATAGGTAAATAAATAGAGAAAAGAAAAGAGGTAAATAAATAGAGAAAATGGGCAAATAAATAGAGAAAAATATAGGTAAATAAATAGAGAAAAATAGGTAAATAAATTAGAGGAAAAATGTGTAAATAAATTAGAGAAAAAAATACGTAATTAACTAGAGAAAAAATAGGTAAATAAATAGAGAAAACAAAAGAGGTAAATAAATAGAGAAAAAATACTTAAATAAATAGAGAAAAAATAGGTAAATAAATTAGAGAAAAATATAGGCAAATAAATTTGAAAAATAGGTAAGTAGATACAGAAAACAAAAGAGGTAAACAAATAGAGAGAAATAGGTAAATAAATAGAGAAAAAATAGGTAAATAAATTAGAGAAAAATATAGGCAAATAAATAGAGAAAAATAGGTAATAAAGTAGAGAAAACAAAGGAGGTAAATAAATAGAGAAAATAGGTAAATAAATTACAGAAAAAATGTGTAAATAAATTAGAGGAAAAAATACGTAAATAACTAGAGAAAAAATAGGTAAATAAATAGAGAAAACAAAAGAGGTAAATAAATAGAGAAAAATAGGTAAATAAATAGAGAAAAGTAGGTAAATAAATTAGAGAAAACTATAGGCAAATAAATAGAGAAAAATATGTAATGAAGTAGAGAAAACAAAGGAGGTAAATAAATAGAGAAAATAGGTAAATAAATTACAGAAAAAATGTGTAAATAAATTAGACGAAAAAATACGTAAATAACTTGAGAAAAAATAGGTAAATAAATAGAGAAAACAAAGGAGGTAAATAAATAGAGAAAAATAGGTAAGTAAATAGAGAAAAATAGGTAAATAAATAGAGAAAAATAGGTAAATAAATTAGAGGAAAAAATAGGTAAATAAACAGAGAAAAAATAGGTAAATATATAAGAGAGAAAGGCAGGTAAATTACTAGAGAAAAAATAGGTAAGTATATAGAGAAAACAAAAGAGGTAAACAAATAGAGAAAAATAGGTAAATAAATAGAGAAAACAAAAGAGGTAAATAAATAGAGAAAAAATAGGTAAATAAACAGAGTAAAAATAGGAAAATAAATGGGAGAGAAAAATAGGTAAATTACTAGAGAAAAAATACGTAAGTAAATAGGGAAAACAAAAGAGGTAAACAAATAGAGAAAAATAGGTAAATAAATAGAGAAAAAATAGGTAAATAAATTAGAGAAAAATATAGGCAAATAAATAGAGAAAAATAGGTAATGAAGTAGAGAAAACAAAGCAGGTAAATAAATAGAGAAAATAGGTAAATAAATTACAGAAAAAATGTGTAAATAAATTAGAGGAAGAAATACGTAAATAACTAGAGAAAAATAGGTAAATAATAGAGAAAAAAGTAGGTAAATAAATAGGGAACAAATACGTAATGAAGTAGAGAAAACAAAGGAGGTAAATAAATAGAGAAGATAGGTAAATACATGAGAGATAAAAATAGGTAAATAAATAGAGAAGAGAAAAGAGGTAAATAAATAGAGAAAATGGACAAATAAATAGAGAAAAATATAGGTAAATAAATAGAGAAAAATAGGTAAATAAATTAGAGGAAAAATGTGTAAATAAATTAGAGAAAAAAATACGTAATTAACTAGAGAAAAAATAGGTAAATAAATAGAGAAAACAAAAGAGGTAAATAAATAGAGAAAAAATACTTAAATAAATAGAGAAAAAATAGGTAAATAAATTAGAGAAAAATATAGGCAAATAAATTTGAAAAATAGGTAAGTAAATACAGAAAACAAAAGAGGTAAACAAATAGAGAAAAATAGGTAAATAAATAGAGATAAAATAGGTAAATAAATTAGAGAAAAATAAAGGCAAATAAATAGAGAAAAATAGGTAATAAAGTAGAGAAAACAAAGGAGGTAAATAAATAGAGAAAATAGGTAAATAAATTACAGAAAAAATGTGTAAATAAATTAGAGGAAAAAATACGTAAATAACTAGAGAAAAAATAGGTAAATAAATAGAGAAAACAAAGGAGGTAAATAAATAGAGAAAAATAGGTAAGTAAATAGAGAAAAGCAGGTAAATTACTAGAGAAAAAATAGGTAAGTATATAGAGAAAACAAAAGAGGTAAACAAATAGAGAAAAATAGGTAAATAAATAGAGAAAACAAAAGAGGTAAATAAATAGAGAAAAAATAGGTAAATAAACTAGAGAAAAAATAGGCGTATAAATAGAGAAAAATAGCTAAATAAATCAAAGAAAAAAAGGTAAATAGAATAAATACGTAAATAAATTAGAGGAAAAAAATAGGTAAATAAACAGAGTAAAAATAGGAAAATAAATGGGATAGAAAAATAGGTAAATTACTAGAGAAAAAATAGGTAAGTAAATAGGGAAAACAAAAGAGGTAAACAAATAGAGAAAAATAGGTAAATAAATAGAGAAAAAATAGGTAAATAAATTAGAGAAAAATATAGGCAAATAAATAGAGAAAAATAGGTAATGAAGTAGAGAAAACAAAGCAGGTAAATAAATAGAGAAAATAGGTAAATAAATTACAGAAAAAATGTGTAAATAAATTAGAGGAAGAAATACGTAAATAACTAGAGAAAAATAGGTAAATAATAGAGAAAAAAGTAGGTAAATAAATAGGGAACAAATACGTAATGAAGTAGAGAAAACAAAGGAGGTAAATAAATAGAGAAAATAGGTAAATACATGAGAGATAAAAATAGGTAAATAAATAGAGAAAAGAAAAGAGGTAAATAAATAGAGAAAATGGGCAAATAAATAGAGAAAAATATAGGTAAATAAATAGAGAAAAATAGGTAAATAAATTAGAGGAAAAATGTGTAAATAAATTAGAGAAAAAAATACGTAATTAACTGGAGAAAAAATAGGTAAATAAATAGAGAAAACAAACGAGGTAAATAAATAGAGAAAAAATACTTAAATAAATAGAGAAAAAATAGGTAAATAAATTAGAGAAAAATATAGGCAAATAAATTTGAAAAATAGGTAAGTAAATACAGAAAACAAAAGAGGTAAACAAATAGAGAAAAATAGGTAAATAAATAGAGAAAAAATAGGTAAATAAATTAGAGAAAAATATAGGCAAATAAATAGAGAAAAATAGGTAATAAAGTAAAGAAAACAAAGGAGGTAAATAAATAGAGAAAAATAGGTAAATAAATTACAGAAAAAATGTGTAAATAAATTAGAGGAAAAAATACGTAAATAACTAGAGAAAAAATAGGTAAATAAATAGAGAAAACAAAGGAGGTAAATAAATAGAGAAAAATATAGGTAAATATATAGAGAAAAATAGGTAAATAAATTAAAGGAAAAATAGGTAAATAAACAGAGAAAAAATAGGTAAATATATAAGAGAGAAAAACAGGTAAATTACTAGAGAAATAATAGGTAAGTATATAGAGAAAACAAAAGAGGTAAGCAAATAGAGAAAAATAGGTAAATAAATAGAGAAAACAAAAGAGGTAAATAAATAGAGAAAAAATAGGTAAATAAACTAGAGAAAAAATAGGCGTATAAATAGAGAAAAATAGCTAAATAAATCAAAGAAAAAAAGGTAAATAGAATAAATAGGTAAATAAATTAGAGGATAAAATAGGTAAATAAACAGAGTAAAAATAGGAAAATAAATGAGAGAGAAAAATAGGTAAATTACTAGAGAAAAAATAGGTAAGTAAATGGAGAAAACAAAAGAGGTAAACAAATAGAGAAAAATAGGTAAATAAATAGAGAAAAAATAGGTAAATAAATTAGAGAAAAATATAGGCAAATAAATAGAGAAAAATAGGTAATGAAGTAGAGAAAACAAAGCAGGTAAATAAATAGAGAAAATAGGTGAATGAATTAGAGAAAAAGTAGGTAAATAAATTAGAGAAGAAAATTCGTAAATAACTAGAGAAAAAATAGGTAAATAAATAGAGAAAACAAAAGAGGTAAATAAATAGAGAAACATAGGTAAATAAATAGAGAAAAAATAGGTAAATAAATTAGAGAAAAATATAGGCAAATAAATTTGAAAAATAGGTAAGTAAATAGAGAAAACAAAAGAGGTAAACAAATAGAGAAAAATAGGTAAATAAATAGAGAAAAGTAGGTAAATAAATTAGAGAAAAATATAGGCAAATAAATAGAGAAAAATAGGTAATGAAGTAGAGAAACAAAGGAGGTAAATAAATAGAGAAAATAGGTAAATAAATTACAGAAAAAATGTGTAAATAAATTAGAGGAAAAAATACGTATAAAACTTGAGAAAAAATAGGTAAATAAATAGAGGAAACAAAGGAGGTAAATAAATAGAGAAAAATAGGTAAGTAAATAGAGAAAAATAGGTAAATAAATAGAGAAAAATAGGTAAATAAATTAGAGGAAAAAATAGGTAAATAAACAGAGAAAAAATAGGTAAATATATAAGAGAGAAAAGCAGGTAAATTACTAGAGAAAAAATAGGTAAGTATATAGAGAAAACAAAAGAGGTAAACAAATAGAGAAAAATAGGTAAATAAATAGAGAAAACAAAAGAGGTAAATAAATAGAGAAAAAATAGGTAAATAAACTAGAGAAAAAATAGGCGTATAAATAGAGAAAAATAGCTAAATAAATCAAAGAAAAAAAGGTAAATAGAATAAATACGTAAATAAATTAGAGGAAAAAATAGGTAAATAAACAGAGTAAAAATAGGAAAATAAATGGGAGAGAAAAATAGGTAAATTACTAGAGAAAAAATAGGTAAGTAAATAGGGAAAACAAAAGAGGTAAACAAATAGAGAAAAATAGGTAAATAAATAGAGAAAAAATAGGTAAATAAATTAGAGAAAAATATAGGCAAATAAATAGAGAAAAATAGGTAATGAAGTAGAGAAAACAAAGCAGGTAAATAAATAGAGAAAATAGGTAAATAAATTACAGAAAAAATGTGTAAATAAATTAGACGAAGAAATACGTAAATAACTAGAGAAAAATAGGTAAATAATAGAGAAAAAAGTAGGTAAATAAATAGGGAACAAATACGTAATGAAGTAGAGAAAACAAAGGAGGTAAATAAATAGAGAAAATAGGTAAATACATGAGAGATAAAAATAGGTAAATAAATAGAGAAAAGAAAAGAGGTAAATAAATAGAGAAAATGGGCAAATAATTAGAGAAAAATATAGGTAAATAAATAGAGAAAAATAGGTAAATAAATTAGAGGAAAAATGTGTAAATAAATTAGAGAAAAAAATACGTAATTAACTAGAGAAAAAATAGGTAAATAAATAGAGAAAACAAAAGAGGTAAATAAATAGAGAAAAAATACTTAAATAAATAGAGAAAAAATAGGTAAATAAATTAGAGAAAAATATAGGCAAATAAATTTGAAAAATAGGTAAGTAAATACAGAAAACAAAAGAGGTAAACAAATAGAGAAAAATAGGTAAATAAATAGAGAAAAAATAGGTAAATAAATTAGAGAAAAATATAGGCAAATAAATAGAGAAAAATAGGTAATGAAGTAGAGAAAACAAAGCAGGTAAATAAATAGAGAAAATAGGTAAATAAATTACAGAAAAAATGTGTAAATAAATTAGAGGAAGAAATACGTAAATAACTAGAGAAAAATAGGTAAATAAATAGAGAAAACAAAGGAGGTAAATAAATAGAGAAAACAAAGGAGGTAAATAAATAGAGAAAAATATATGTAAATATATAGAGAAAAATAGGTAAATAATAGAGAAAAAAGTAGGTAAATAAATAGGGAACAAATACGTAATGAAGTAGAGAAAACAAAGGAGGTGAATAAATAGAGAAAATAGGTAAATACATGAGAGATAAAAATAGGTAAATAAATAGAGAAAAGAAAAGAGGTAAATAAATAGAGAAAATGGGCAAATAAATAGAGAAAAATATAGGTAAATAAAGAGAGAAAAATAGGTAAATAAATTAGAGGAAAAATGTGTAAATAAATTAGAGAAAAAAATACGTAATTAACTAGAGAAAAAATAGGTAAATAAATAGAGAAAACAAAAGAGGTAAATAAATAGAGAAAAAATACTTAAATAAATAGAGAAAAAATAGGTAAATAAATTAGAGAAAAATATAGGCAAATAAATTTGAAAAATAGGTAAGTAAATACAGAAAACAAAAGAGGTAAACAAATAGAGAAAAATAGGTAAATAAATAGAGAAAAAATAGGTAAATAAATTAGAGAAAAATATAGGCAAATAAATAGAGAAAAATAGGTAATGAAGTAGAGAAAACAAAGCAGGTAAATAAATAGAGAAAATAGGTAAATAAATTACAGAAAAAATGTGTAAATAAATTAGAGGAAGAAATACGTAAATAACTAGAGAAAAATAGGTAAATAAATAGAGAAAACAAAGGAGGTAAATAAATAGAGAAAACAAAGGAGGTAAATAAATAGAGAAAAATATATGTAAATATATAGAGAAAAATAGGTAAATAATAGAGAAAAAAGTAGGTAAATAAATAGGGAACAAATACGTAATGAAGTAGAGAAAACAAAGGAGGTGAATAAATAGAGAAAATAGGTAAATACATGAGAGATAAAAATAGGTAAATAAATAGAGAAAAGAAAAGAGGTAAATAAATAGAGAAAATGGGCAAATAAATAGAGAAAAATATAGGTAAATAAATAGAGAAAAATAGGTAAATAAATTAGAGGAAAAATGTGTAAATAAATTAGAGAAAAAAATACGTAATTAACTAGAGAAAAAATAGGTAAATAAATAGAGAAAACAAAAGAGGTAAATAAATAGAGAAAAAATACTTAAATAAATAGAGAAAAAATAGGTAAATAAATTAGAGAAAAATATAGGCAAATAAATTTGAAAAATAGGTAAGTAAATACAGAAAACAAAAGAGGTAAACAAATAGAGAAAAATAGGTAAATAAATAGAGAAAAAATAGGTAAATAAATTAGAGAAAAATATAGGCAAATAAATAGAGAAAAATAGGTAATAAAGTAGAGAAAACAAAGGAGGTAAATAAATAGAGAAAAATAGGTAAATAAATTAGAGAAAAATATAGGCAAATAAATTTGAAAAATAGGTAAGTAAATAGAGAAAACAAAAGAGGTAAACAAATAGAGAAAAATAGGTAAATAAATAGAGAAAAGTAGGTAAATAAATTAGAGAAAAATATAGGCAAATAAATAGAGAAAAATAGGTAATGAAGTAGAGAAAACAAAGCAGGTAAATAAATAGAGAAAATAGGTAAATAAATTACAGAAAAAATGTGTAAATAAATTAGAGGAAGAAATACGTAAATAACTAGAGAAAAATAGGTAAATAATAGAGAAAAAAGTAGGTAAATAAATAGGGAACAAATACGTAATGAAGTAGAGAAAACAAAGGAGGTAAATAAATAGAGAAAATAGGTAAATACATGAGAGATAAAAATAGGTAAATAAATAGAGAAAAGAAAAGAGGTAAATAAATAGAGAAAATGGGCAAATAAATAGAGAAAAATATAGGTAAATAAATAGAGAAAAATAGGTAAATAAATTAGAGGAAAAATGTGTAAATAAATTAGAGAAAAAAATACGTAATTAACTAGAGAAAAAATAGGTAAATAAATAGAGAAAACAAAAGAGGTAAATAAATAGAGAAAAAATACTTAAATAAATAGAGAAAAAATAGGTAAATAAATTAGAGAAAAATATAGGCAAATAAATTTGAAAAATAGGTAAGTAAATACAGAAAACAAAAGAGGTAAACAAATAGAGAAAAATAGGTAAATAAATAGAGAAAAAATAGGTAAATAAATTAGAGAAAAATATAGGCAAATAAATAGAGAAAAATAGGTAATAAAGTAGAGAAAACAAAGGAGGTAAATAAATAGAGAAAAAATAGGTAAATAAATTAGAGAAAAATATAGGCAAATAAATTTGAAAAATAGGTAAGTAAATAGAGAAAACAAAAGAGGTAAACAAATAGAGAAAAATAGGTAAATAAATAGAGAAAAGTAGGTAAATAAATTAGAGAAAAATATAGGCAAATAAATAGAGAAAAATAGGTAATGAAGTAGAGAAAACAAAGCAGGTAAATAAATAGAGAAAATAGGTAAATAAATTACAGAAAAAATGTGTAAATAAATTAGAGGAAGAAATACGTAAATAATGTTACGTATGTGGATTTTTCCCCATACGCCGCTCTCAACCACTTTTCGAGCTCGCGTCTACGAAGGGAAAACGCCCTAAAAATCCTTTTGCTTATCACATACCACTAAGGGGGGTCATGATCTCGACCATCTGGATCACGACCATGGGAACGGGAGTGACACGACGACGACCCCGAAGAATTTCCTTATATGGAAATTTCAAATGCATCCCCACTCATTTTTGGGACTATATAAACCCGTTGGTTTCTACCCTCTGCGGTTAAAAGCAGTACAGTTACGCGTAGAGTAACGTTGTGTCACGCTCGTACCGAGTCGGTTGAATTCAGTAAGATCGAGCTAAAGTCTCTGTCGGAATCACAGTTGATCCCATAGAATCCGCGAGTTCGGTTTACATTCTATTGGACACTTTGTAATAGCCGCTCGTACGCCCCGCATCGCCAGTGCGTCAACACCGAGCAAATTAGTGGTAATTTTCACACATTTATTACACTATTTAAACGCGACATTCACATTTGTACCAACTAATCTTGAATACACGAATGGTGTTCACTTCTAAATCGAGTTGATTCGTTAAAACCCATCTTTTACCCAGCGATCCTTATTAAACTTAGTAGCGCTCACCCACTGATACAACTTTACCGCTCGAGTTGTATCAAATAAAAATTAAGAGTTACGAGGCATTAATAACATTTCCCGCGACTCCCTGATCTAGCATCAGGTTAGTTAGCAACCTTTCATCCAAATAAAGGAATTTTACCAACCTAGTGGCTCCCCGATTTCGCATCGGGTTCGTCCACGTGTAACCCTCCTACGGCTCCCTGATTTCGCATCAGGTTCGTCCGTATCCTACAGCTCCCTGGTTTCGCACCAGGTTCGTCTGTAAGTCTACCAACCTCCGAACAGCTCCCTGGTTTCGCACCAGGTTCGTCTGTGAATAATCCAACCTCCTAACAGCTCCTCGACTTCGCGTCGAGTTCGTCTGTGAACATCATCCTAGTGACACCCCGATTTCGCATCGGGTTCGTTCACGACGTTTCACCCTCCTGCGGCTCCCTGATTTCAAATCAGGTTCGTCCGCGCTTGACTCCATTCCTAGAGGCTCCCTGATTTCGCATCAGGTTCGTCCTCGCCGTCAATAATCCAAGCGGCTCCCTGATTTCGCATCAGGTTCGTCCGCGCACCTTACTAACAAATTCGTTAACCATATTCCTTGGGAAATACCCTTCTCGCCGGCCTCTCGCGTTGCCGCAGCCCCGGCTCGTAACAGAACTGGTGACAGCGGTGGGATGCTACTGCATTAGAATCGCCGTAAAATTTGGTTTTTAAATACGTTAAAATCACTCGTAATTTATTATTGACAATATACTAGTTTTCGCTAGTCAAGTCACTTAAGAAAGTTTCAAAATGACAAGCACACAGGCTAACGTCTCTTCTAACGACATTATGAACCTGACAGTTTCAATTGCAAACTCAATGTCGCTTTTGACGCAACGGACATGTATACAGAACATTACTATGTCAATTCCAACCTTCGACGGTGAAAGTCCACCCTTGACGCGCTTTGCACAAAATGTGGAAGACGGGTTAACTTTGATTCCTGAGGGTACGGAAGCTGAGTATCTTGCGATAATTTTAACAAAACTGATCGGTCCGGCACGTAGGTGCACGTTAGAGCACAAATTCAACTCTGTTAAGACATTAGTCCAACATTTGAAAAAGAGATTCGCGCCGGGAAGAAGTTTGTCATACTTCCAAGTAGAAATCGCGAAATTACATATTCGTGAAGGAGAAAGTCTGCGACAATACGTCGACAGGACCAATCATCTCGTTTATTGTGCGCGCGGAGCTATTCGGGAAAGATATCTGGATCATGCTGAAGACTTCGTCAAAGAAATGGAAAAGGACGTTAAAGAAAACTTCATCGATGGTTTACCAGATCGAATTTCATGGAAAGTGTCGGCTCAAACTCAAGACATCAAAACACTTGAACAAGCTTACGACGCCGTGCTCCAGATAGACAGAAAATTAAGGAATCGGCGACAGTCGCCCCGTAATGATTCACCCTCCAGGTGGTCTCGTCGAGAACATTACGCTGAAGATTCTCGCCACAACGACCGTCAAGTGTCGTATCCACATTCTCCAAGTAGGTACGACGAAAACAGGGATCGGTCTACAAGAACATCTGGTTTTGAAGAGGAACGAGAAGGACGGACACGTACGACGGCCTGGACTTTGCGTCACCGGAGCCCCTCGAAATCCCCTTCTTATCGCTCCGACTCATCGTACGCAGATGATGGAGAAAAACATTATTCCATCTTAAAAAATCCCGATAAAAATCGCAAGCCGAGTTTATACTGCTGGCATTGCGGTACGACCGGACATGACGGAAAATCCTGTAGGAAACATCCGCGTAGTCCGAGATATCAACGAGACTCGCGAGATTCATCTGTCGAATCTAACAAGTCTTTAAACTTCGATCGCGCTCAACGTATAGGCGACACGATGAGCGGAAACAAAGAAGCTCGCCAAAGGACAGTCCGCTTCGAAGAGGAAACCTCGTCAAGGAAGCACCTGCCCCACGCATCAAAACCAAGGTTCCAGAACTGGAGTCAGGAACGGGAGAATTCTTAATTGATGGCGGAGCATCCGTAAATTTAGTAGTTATTACCGCCCTGGGAGAAAATGCTACGATAAACTCTCGGGAAGAAATTGAATTAACTGGAATTACAACTAATCCAATTCATACATTAGGAACAACAATTCTTCACATCCACGAAGCTCCCGCACTTTTCTATGTGGTAAAAGAGCTTGCAATAGAAGCAGACGGACTAATAGGAAGCCCATTTTTAAAACAGGAGGAGGCCGAAATTTCCTATTACCATGGGACTTTGGTATTAAAAAATAAACCTACCCGACCTCTACGTTTTTCAAATTATCAGGACATACCTCAAACTAACAAACTACCGACGTCTACCAAACATCGTATTGAACCTAGGACGTCGCAACAGATTGCTATAACAATAACAAACCCAAGGATTAGGGAAGGATATTTACCACGTATCAAGACCCTCGAACATCTGTACATAGGGGAAGCAGTTGTAAAGAACAGTGAAGGAAAGTGCTACGTTATGGCAACAAACACCAGCGATGAACCCCTAGACGTGGAGATAGAACCGCAAACATTGGAGCCGTTTGATATCTTCAGTTCATCAGATGAAGATTTTTACTCAGCTGCAGAACACCCGTTAAATTTTAAAACTAACGAAGATAAGAAACAGAAAATCTTGGAAACTCTAAACACCAAACATTTGAACAAGGAGGAACTAAATTTTGTTACAAATTTAGTTAAAGAATTTCCTGACCGATTTTATCTTCCTGGAGATAAACTAGGTAAGGCTTCCGACTTTAAACATTCAATTCATACATCTAACGATATTCCAATCAATACGAGACAATATCGCTATCCTCTCATTCACCAAAAGGAAATTCAAAAACAAATCAGCGCTTTATTATCAAATGGTATAATTACACCTTCTAAATCTCCATATAATTCACCTTTATGGATCGTACCAAAGAAAGAAGATGAAAATGGAGTAAAACGTTGGCGATTGGTGATAGATTTCCGCGGTCTCAACGAAATAACAATTTCTGATAAATATCCATTACCTCAAATCACCGAGATTTTAGATCGACTAGGAGGAGCTAAATATTTTTCAGTCTTTGATCTCGCTAGTGGATTTCATCAAATAGAGATGGATCCGAAAGATAAAGCAAAAACAGCATTCACTACTCCAAATGGACATTACGAATTCTCTCGAATGCCTTTCGGATTAAAGAATGCACCACCCACCTTTCAACGCCTCATGGATCAAGCACTCACTGGACTTCAAGGAACAGACCTCTTTGTCTACTTGGATGACATAGTGATCTATGCATCATCCTTACAGGAACATAATATTAAAGTCAAAAAGTTGCTAAATCGCCTTCGAGAACATGGATTAACCCTGCAGACCAACAAATGTCAATTCTTGCGAAAGGAAGTTGCATACCTTGGACACATTATTTCAAAGGAAGGAGTAAGACCCGATCCTAGGAAACTAAAAGCTGTTCAAGATTTTCCTACACCTACAACGCAGAAGAACATTCAACAATTCTTAGGACTTGTAGGATATTACCGAAGATTCGTACCTAATTTCACCACAAAGGCAAAACCTTTAATTAACCTATTAGGAAAAGGCATCAAATTCAAATGGACTGAAGAACAAGACCAAAGTTTTAAGCAATTACGTAACGAACTTTGTCAACAACCCATATTGCAATATCCAGATTTCAGTAAACCATTTATTGTAACAACAGATGCCTCCGATTACGCTATTGGAGCTGTACTTAGCCAAGGCGACATAGGAAGCGACCTGCCGATTGCCTACGCATCCCGCAGCCTAAATAAACCTGAGAAGAACTACTCAGCTACTGAAAAGGAATGTTTGGCCATGGTTTACGCCGTAAGATACTTCAGGCCTTATATCTATGGAACCCCATTCACCCTCGTTACAGATCACAGACCACTGTTATGGCTACACTCTGTCAAAGACCCCACTTCTAGACTAATGAAATGGAAACTCCGACTTTTGGAGTACGAGTACCAGGTTGTCCACAAATCCGGAAAGACGAATAAGAACGCAGACGCATTATCGCGCAACCCCTCTTCTGCCTGCCTACCACTTATTCCACGAGAACTCCAGGATCCTGACTTCAAAGTCCAGATACCGAAAACAGACGCTAACACCGAGACAATTGGGCACCGTATACGACAGCTACGTCGCGACAGGGAAAACCGACCTAAGTACCGGGAGACAAGTAGCAGTTCAGACGAGATAGAAGACACCGCACGTGGGAACGTTCAACATTCTCCAATTATACACAAGAACAGATCTTTTCCCAGCTTATCTCAAGAGGTAACCATGCCAGATGAACGCCAGGAAACCATAAACACTTTTTCGCCCGCAGCAAACTCCACTCAAATCGTTCCTTTAGATAAGGACCAGACCTTATTTGACGATCTGATATCCTTTGAGGAACCGGCCGAAAATACTGTAATAGAAAATGCAAGAAACATTCAACAAGATTTATTTGGTACACCACAAGTATCAACAGAAGTCATGGATGAACCTTTACAACCCTCAATAAACCAGCTACCTGCAGGAGCCACGACCGAAGTCAGTGTGGAACAACCACCTGACAGCAGGTCAACTCAATCAAGGGTTTTCGACCGCACGCTTGACCCTTACCCATTCTTCACTACCGACACCGAGAATTCAAATGACCTTGACAATCTGGAAGAGATCCCGCTAGACCAACCACATAAGATTATCATTTCTTCAAACACCTTTACCGCTGAAGAAGGACATTATGTACACTTCATTTCTGCCGATTGCAATTTAGTAAACCCAGTTGGAAAATTATTGCTGGACACCGAAATGATTAATAAACCGAATCTTTTAGCAGCTCAACCGAAAAAGGGACGGGTGATAACAACCGACAATGGATCATTTAAAACCTTTAGTATAATAGTCTCGGATAACTTCTTTGATAATATTAAAAGAGTAGACGTGCTTAACGGATTGAAAACTCTTCAACACACCCTGGATCAAAATCAGATTAAATCATTTCGAATTTCTGCCACGGGAGACCTTCACAAAATACCGTCCAATGAATTCGTCAAGATATTAGAAGAGGTTTTCATAGGAACCTGCCTACAGATTACTTTATGCAACTGTATCATCACTACACCATCCGAAGAGGACAGACAGCACATCATTTGCGAAGCTCACGACAGTTTAATTGGAGGACACAAAGGAGTAACGAAGACCTACAAACGCATCCGATCAAAATTCTATTGGCCACAAATGCGCAACGACATTCAAGACTACATCCGAAGATGTCAAAGTTGTCAAGAGCAGAAATTAGTTCGAGCGAAAACTCGTCAGCCGATGTTGATCACCGACACACCTATAGGAGCCTTCGACAAAATTTCCTTGGATACAGTGGGACCTTTACCAATTACACCCAGCGGGAACAGACATATTCTCACTATTCAAGATAATCTAACGAAATATTGCGTAGCTGTAGCAATACCTAATATTCGAGCTGCTACAATTGCAGATGCGTTCGCTAGACATTTCATCGCAATCTACGGTACACCCCGCGCAATATTAACAGACAAAGGAACTAGCTTCATCGGAACACTTATGACAAATTTATCCGAAATATTTAAAATCAAACAAATCACAACCTCGGGATATAGACCACAAACCAACGGATCTTTAGAACGAAGTCACATTGTACTCACCGAATATCTCAAGCATTACATGGATAATTACGAAGACTGGGATTTACTAATACCGTTTGCAATGTTCTCTTATAACACATCCGTTCACGAAGCAACGAATTTCACCCCATACGAATTAATCTTTGGAAAACCAGCTCGAGAACCAAGTTCTTTCCCAACTGGCGAAAAATTAAAGTCGTTTGGAGACTACTTAATAGAATTAATAACACACATGACTAATATTCGTAATATAGCTTCCGATAACCTAAACAAAGCAAAAATTCGTTCGAAAAATTATTACGATGCTCACGCAAGACCAGCAACATTTAACAAAGGCGACTCTGTCTACGTACTCAAAGAACCGCGCACCAGTAAATTTGATCCACATTACATTGGACCATACCAGATAATAGACGTGACAGACCTGAATAACGTAGTATTACGAACGCACAATAAGTTAATCACAAAGCATCAGGACAAATTAAAACATGCCTACTCTCCATTCACAGCTGAAAACCAACCATGATCTTCGCATATTTGCTCCTGTTGCCACTCGCTGTCATTAGCGACGATCAAATCATAACACCACTCGAAGGAGACACCGGACTCTTCTATGAAAAATTACCTGATATAAGGACCTTCCAATCACAATGGCGCCTAGTCACCTCTCTAGATGTTACTCGGTACCTCAGCTATGCTCCGCATGTGAAGCATTACATTTCATCGATGAATCAACTCTGTAATCGCCACGATTCCATCAACTGCCTCAGCAAGGAATTGGGACCTCGGTTAATCAAGAAAGAAGAAAACACCGTGCATTACAGCAATCTGATACGCACTGCAATAGGTGATACCCCACATTTTAAAAAACCATCCCCACGGCGCAGCGTACCTTTTGGATTCATCGGCACTCTCAGCAAAACATTATTTGGAACTTTATCACAAGAAGATGCAGAATACTACAACCGCGAATTAAACAAAGTTTATAAGGATCAACGCGAAATTACCGAAATAATAGCTAAACAAACGCATATTATAAAAGGAGAATTTTCACTCGCACATGCAAGGTTAGTTAATTTAACTCAAATTGTATCGCAACTGACGAAAACGATGGTCATACACTCCGAAGCATTACAAGAGACACAGTCAGACATTAGCAGATTACGTTTCGAAGCATCCATCAGGGACTCTGTAATCGAAATAGAAAGAGGGTTAGACGATTATAGCACCAACCTACTGTTGCTAATAGATGCAATATTGTTAGCGAAACAAGGCATTTTACACCCTGCTATTCTGTCGCCAGAACAATTATTGAGATCAGCTCAAAAAATTAAGGAAACACTTGTTTATGAATTTCCCTTAACACCCGAAGAATTACTTATGGAACAAATTGAAAAAATAACAAATTTAAATGTAATTTTCACCAGAGGAAGGATACTTTTCGAACTCACCATACCTCTTTTAGAGCAAAAAACGTACAGCTTATATAAAATATACCCATGTCCATCGACACATAACCTTGGAACAAAAAGGGTAGTTTCGTATATCCAGCCGCAAACCCAGTACATTGCAGTCTCATCAGACGAGCAACAATATTTTTCCCCAACGGAAGAATACTTGAAGATTTGCCGGTTTCACCACAATCAATTTTTGGGCCCAACTACCCTACCAGTATACCAAGCAGATCGACAACCAACTTGTGAATCTACTCTGTTATTAAACCCCACTTCGATAAATTGGAACACCTGTACCATTAAATTGACCGCACAAGTAAAACCGTACTGGCAGACTTTAAATGTACCAGCTACATGGCTTTACTTCATGCCTGAAAATAAAAAGGCACAAATTTATTGCAAAGGAAAGAAACCTATAACGCAAAATATCGCTACCATTGGAATCCTTAAACTACAACCCGGTTGCCAAGCAACAATAGACTCGGTACAATTAAAATCATTGGAAACCATCAATACCTCACAAAACATTGAATATTATCCCTCTAAATCTTACAATTTATCAGTAATTATACCAGAAGTCACCGAACATCATTTCGAAGTATTGAAAATGAACGAGCAGAAACCCACAAAATGGGAGGATCTTCCAACAGCATTATCACTTACGGAAATAGAACAACGAGCCAGGAATTTTGCCACCTACCAAACATCCATTCGGCAGGTACAGGTCTCAACCTTTTCTTCCATTGGGGGCATAATAGTAATTCTGATCATAGTAAACACGATATTGGTCATGAAATGCAAACTTCGTCAACTCAACAATAAAACAGAGTCTCCCAAAGAAAACCAAGAAGTAACAATAAATAAACCAAGCACATCCGAAACTCACAGTCCGTGCGCCACAGTTTTCTAAAGGGATGAAACCACTCCCACGAGAATCCCTCCTCTGGGACACGTATAGTTTCAGGGTGGGGGCGCGATAAGGGTTTCTTCCCTATAAAAGCAGGGCATCAGGCCCCTTAACTCAGCACAACTCCTGCTTCTACATGTCTAAGAGCATCGCTACACAGACCACGCTAGACGAGGGAACAAGGACCATAGCAGTACAAACAGGACATCACGGATCTTGGGAAACTTCATCCCGAGTGGGTACTACACTCACACCAAGGCCGTATAACCGCAGCACGGGAGGAATTGTCAAGAGGGGCCGAAGCTCTTTGACTCGGAAGACCAGTGTCAAGTCGGTGGGCGTCCAAAAAACCGACATTAAACCCCATCGCTGCATCCCGGACTGTTTGGTGCTCCGGGAAATAACCGACGACAACATTCGTAATTGGACACCAGGCGAACAGATCGTCACGAAAAAACGCAAACATGAGGACCATCTCAGCGCGTGACCTCGGCAACACTTCCCGCTGCCTGGTCATGTGCGTGGAGGACCCCACCCTGTTCTGGGTCGCCCTGGATACGTACAGCGAGGCAGCGAAGGTCATGATACGCGAATTAAACGTACACATGATGTCGAAACAACATCTATGCCTGCCAACAATGTCCAGCATCAGGCCAGGACGACTCGTAACTGTAAAGTCTCCCAGGAAGGGGTGGCTTCGCGGCGAGGTCACCGCAGTAAATGGGACCATCTGCAGCATCTTCTTTGGCGATTATGGGATCACGATGGACTGCCCTGTCGCGGAATTGCGATCCTTGCCACCGCGGTTCCATGCCCTCCCCTGGCAGACAGTGAGGATCCGTCTGAGGGGCGTTAAGTTACGCTCCCGCCGACCGCTCCAGAGGACGACGCGGATCGCAGAGATGGTAATGGCGAGAAGGAAGGGCCTCCTCGCCAACATACAGTCAACACTGGACGGCTTCACGGCCACGCTGACGCTCGACCGGCTACCCGGACAACCTCCACTAGACGTCGTTGACCACTGGCTGGAGCTGGGCTACGTGATACCCGACGACGACTAAACTTTTACACCCCGCAACACCTAGCGATAAGTACACATTACATTACACTACACCCGACAATTCTTTCTCACACTCTTGTTTACAAAAGGATTTGTGGGGCGTTTTTCCTTCTTTTGAAAAGCATCGCGAGAATCGCGATGTTTTGTCTACGGGGGGAGATGTTACGTATGTGGATTTTTCCCCATACGCCGCTCTCAACCACTTTTCGAGCTCGCGTCTACGAAGGGAAAACGCCCTAAAAATCCTTTTGCTTATCACATACCACTAAGGGGGGTCATGATCTCGACCATCTGGATCACGACCATGGGAACGGGAGTGACACGACGACGACCCCGAAGAATTTCCTTATATGGAAATTTCAAATGCATCCCCACTCATTTTTGGGACTATATAAACCCGTTGGTTTCTACCCTCTGCGGTTAAAAGCAGTACAGTTACGCGTAGAGTAACGTTGTGTCACGCTCGTACCGAGTCGGTTGAATTCAGTAAGATCGAGCTAAAGTCTCTGTCGGAATCACAGTTGATCCCATAGAATCCGCGAGTTCGGTTTACATTCTATTGGACACTTTGTAATAGCCGCTCGTACGCCCCGCATCGCCAGTGCGTCAACACCGAGCAAATTAGTGGTAATTTTCACACATTTATTACACTATTTAAACGCGACATTCACATTTGTACCAACTAATCTTGAATACACGAATGGTGTTCACTTCTAAATCGAGTTGATTCGTTAAAACCCATCTTTTACCCAGCGATCCTTATTAAACTTAGTAGCGCTCACCCACTGATACAACTTTACCGCTCGAGTTGTATCAAATAAAAATTAAGAGTTACGAGGCATTAATAACATTTCCCGCGACTCCCTGATCTAGCATCAGGTTAGTTAGCAACCTTTCATCCAAATAAAGGAATTTTACCAACCTAGTGGCTCCCCGATTTCGCATCGGGTTCGTCCACGTGTAACCCTCCTACGGCTCCCTGATTTCGCATCAGGTTCGTCCGTATCCTACAGCTCCCTGGTTTCGCACCAGGTTCGTCTGTAAGTCTACCAACCTCCGAACAGCTCCCTGGTTTCGCACCAGGTTCGTCTGTGAATAATCCAACCTCCTAACAGCTCCTCGACTTCGCGTCGAGTTCGTCTGTGAACATCATCCTAGTGACACCCCGATTTCGCATCGGGTTCGTTCACGACGTTTCACCCTCCTGCGGCTCCCTGATTTCAAATCAGGTTCGTCCGCGCTTGACTCCATTCCTAGAGGCTCCCTGATTTCGCATCAGGTTCGTCCTCGCCGTCAATAATCCAAGCGGCTCCCTGATTTCGCATCAGGTTCGTCCGCGCACCTTACTAACAAATTCGTTAACCATATTCCTTGGGAAATACCCTTCTCGCCGGCCTCTCGCGTTGCCGCAGCCCCGGCTCGTAACAATAACTAGAGAAAAATAGGTAAATAATAGAGAAAAAAGTAGGTAAATAAATAGGGAACAAATACGTAATGAAGTAGAGAAAACAAAGGAGGTAAATAAATAGAGAAAATAGGTAAATACATGAGAGATAAAAATAGGTAAATAAATAGAGAAAAGAAAAGAGGTAAATAAATAGAGAAAATGGGCAAATAAATAGAGAAAAATATAGGTAAATAAATAGAGAAAAATAGGTAAATAAATTAGAGGAAAAATGTGTAAATAAATTAGAGAAAAAAATACGTAATTAACTAGAGAAAAAATAGGTAAATAAATAGAGAAAACAAAAGAGGTAAATAAATAGAGAAAAAATACTTAAATAAATAGAGAAAAAATAGGTAAATAAATTAGAGAAAAATATAGGCAAATAAATTTGAAAAATAGGTAAGTAAATACAGAAAACAAAAGAGGTAAACAAATAGAGAAAAATAGGTAAATAAATAGAGAAAAAATAGGTAAATAAATTAGAGAAAAATATAGGCAAATAAATAGAGAAAAATAGGTAATAAAGTAGAGAAAACAAAGGAGGTAAATAAATAGAGAAAATAGGTAAATAAATTACAGAAAAAATGTGTAAATAAATTAGAGGAAAAAATACGTAAATAACTAGAGAAAAAATAGGTAAATAAATAGAGAAAACAAAGGAGGTAAATAAATAGAGAAAAATATAGGTAAATATATAGAGAAAAATAGGTAAATAAATTAAAGGAAAAATAGGTAAATAAACAGAGAAAAATAGGTAAATATATAAGAGAGAAAAACAGGTAAATTACTAGAGAAATAATAGGTAAGTATATAGAGAAAACAAAAGAGGTAAGCAAATAGAGAAAAATAGGTAAATAAATAGAGAAAACAAAAGAGGTAAATAAATAGAGAAAAAATAGGTAAATAAACTAGAGAAAAAATAGGCGTATAAATAGAGAAAACTAGCTAAATAAATCAAAGAAAAAAAGGTAAATAGAATAAATAGGTAAATAAATTAGAGGATAAAATAGGAAAATAAATGAAGAGAGAAAAATAGGTAAATTACTAGAGAAAAAATAGGTAAGTAAATGGAGAAAACAAAAGAGGTAAACAAATAGAGAAAAATAGGTAAATAAATAGAGAAAAAATAGGTAAATAAATTAGAGAAAAATATAGGCAAATAAATTGAGAAAAATAGGTAATGAAGTAGAGAAAACAAAGCAGGTAAATAAATAGAGAAAATAGGTGAATGAATTAGAGAAAAAGTAGGTAAATAAATTAGAGAAGAAAATTCGTAAATAACTAGAGAAAAAATAGGTAAATAAATAGAGAAAACAAAAGAGGTAAATAAATAGAGAAAAATAGGTAAATAAATAGAGAAAAAATAGGTAAATAAATTAGAGAAAAATATAGGCAAATAAATTTGAAAAATAGGTAAGTAAATAGAGAAAACAAAAGAGGTAAACAAATAGAGAAAAATAGGTAAATAAATAGAGAAAAGTAGGTAAATAAATTAGAGAAAAAATATAGGCAAATAAATAGAGAAAAATAGGTAATGAAGTAGAGAAAACAAAGGAGGTAAATAAATAGAGAAAATAGGTAAATGAATTACAGAAAAAATGTGTAAATAAATTAGAGGAAAAAATACGTAAATAACTTGAGAAAAAATAGGTAAATAAATAGAGAAAACAAAGGAGGTAAATAAATAGAGAAAAATAGGTAAATAAATAGAGAAAACAAAAGAGGTAAATAAATAGAGAAAAAATAGGTAAATAAACTAGAGAAAAAAATAGGCGTATAAATAGAGAAAAATAGCTAAATAAATCAAAGAAAAAAAGGTAAATAGAATAAATACGTAAATAAATTAGAGGAAAAAATAGGTAAATAAGCAGAGTAAAAATAGGAAAATAAATGGAGAGAAAAATAGGTAAATTACTAGAGAAAAAATAGGTAAGTAAATAGGGAAAACAAAAGAGGTAAACAAATAGAGAAAAATAGGTAAATAAATAGAGAAAAAATAGGTAAATAAATTAGAGAAAAATATAGGCAAATAAATAGAGAAAATAGGTAATGAAGTAGAGAAAACAAAGCAGGTAAATAAATAGAGAAAATAGGTAAATACATGAGAGATAAAAATAGGTAAATAAATAGAGAAAAGAAAAGAGGTAAATAAATAGAGAAAATGGGCGAATAAATAGAGAAAAATATAGGTAAATAAATAGAGAAAAATAGGTAAATAAATTAGAGGAAAAATGTGTAAATAAATTAGAGAAAAAAATACGTAATTAACTAGAGAAAAAATAGGTAAATAAATAGAGAAAACAAAAGAGGTAAATAAATAGAGAAAAAATACTTAAATAAATAGAGAAAAAATAGGTAAATAAATTAGAGAAAAATATAGGCAAATAAATTTGAAAAATAGGTAAGTAAATACAGAAAACAAAGGAGGTAAATAATAGAGAAAATAGGTAAATGAATTACAGAAAAAATGTGTAAATAAATTAGAGGAAAAAATACGTAAATAACTTGAGAAAAAATAGGTAAATAAATAGAGAAAACAAAGGAGGTAAATAAATAGAGAAAAATAGGTAAATAAATAGAGAAAACAAAAGAGGTAAATAAATAGAGAAAAAATAGGTAAATAAACTAGAGAAAAAATAGGCGTATAAATAGAGAAAAATAGCTAAATAAATCAAAGAAAAAAAGGTAAATAGAATAAATACGTAAATAAATTAGAGGAAAAAATAGGTAAATAAACAGAGTAAAAATAGGAAAATAAATGGGAGAGAAAAATAGGTAAATTACTAGAGAAAAAATAGGTAAGTAAATAGGGAAAACAAAAGAGGTAAACAAATAGAGAAAAATAGGTAAATAAATAGAGAAAAAATAGGTAAATAAATTAGAGAAAAATATAGGCAAATAAATAGAGAAAAATAGGTAATGAAGTAGAGAAAACAAAGCAGGTAAATAAATAGAGAAAATAGGTAAATACATGAGAGATAAAAATAGGTAAATAAATAGAGAAAAGAAAAGAGGTAAATAAATAGGAGAAAATGGGCAAATAAATAGAGAAAAATATAGGTAAATAAATAGGAAAAATAGGTAAATAAATTAGAGGAAAAATGTGTAAATAAATTAGAGAAAAAAATACGTAATTAACTAGAGAAAAAATTGGTAAATAAATAGAGAAAACAAAAGAGGTAAATAAATAGAGAAAAAATACTTAAATAAATAGAGAAAAAATAGGTTATAAATTAGAGAAAAATATAGGCAAATAAATTTGAAAAATAGGTAAGTAAATACAGAAAACAAAAGAGGTAAACAAATAGAGAAAAATAGGTAAATAAATAGAGAAAAAATAGGTAAATAAATTAGAGAAAAATATAGGCAAATAAATAGAGAAAAATAGGTAATGAAGTAGAGAAAACAAAGCAGGTAAATAAATAGAGAAAATAGGTAAATAAATTACAGAAAAAATGTGTAAATAAATTAGAGGAAGAAATACGTAAATAACTAGAGAAAAATAGGTAAATAAATAGAGAAAACAAAGGAGGTAAATAAATAGAGAAAACAAAGGGGGTAAATAAATAGAGAAAAATATATGTAAATATATAGAGAAAAATAGGTAAATAATAGAGAAAAAAGTAGGTAAATAAATAGGGAACAAATACGTAATGAAGTAGAGAAAACAAAGGAGGTGAATAAATAGAGAAAATAGGTAAATACATGAGAGATAAAAATAGGTAAATAAATAGAGAAAAGAAAAGAGGTAAATAAATAGAGAAAATGGGCAAATAAATAGAGAAAAATATAGGTAAATAAATAGAGAAAAATAGGTAAATAAATTAGAGGAAAAATGTGTAAATAAATTAGAGAAAAAAATACGTAATTAACTAGAGAAAAAATAGGTAAATAAATAGAGAAAACAAAAGAGGTAAATAAATAGAGAAAAAATACTTAAATAAATAGAGAAAAAATAGGTAAATAAATTAGAGAAAAATATAGGCAAATAAATTTGAAAAATAGGTAAGTAAATACAGAAAACAAAAGAGGTAAACAAATAGAGAAAAATAGGTAAATAAATAGAGAAAAAATAGGTAAATAAATTAGAGAAAAATATAGGCAAATAAATAGAGAAAAATAGGTAATAAAGTAGAGAAAACAAAGGAGGTAAATAAATAGAGAAAAAATAGGTAAATAAATTAGAGAAAAATATAGGCAAATAAATTTGAAAAATAGGTAAGTAAATAGAGAAAACAAAA